>NC_051063.1:103524086-103729086 GCF_004664715.2 Peromyscus leucopus | reverse complement strand
AAACTTTAAAGAGTGAAATATATTATCTCTATCTTTTGATGGCTTCCTGCTGTGATCATCTTATATTTTAAGTATGAATGCTTAGGTGTTTATTTCTTGTCAGATTTTATCAGATGGTCATTAGGTCTACTTTATATTGCTGCTGATAAGTTCTTTGTAGCAAAGTAACAGATTTGCTATTTTGTTGCTGGAGAGCTTCTCTCCAGGTTCCACCAATCCCGCAGTCCCACAATCCACGTATAAAATAATCACTCAGACAGTCATATTACTTATAAACTGTATGGCTGTGGCAGGCTTCTTGCTAACTGTTCTTATATCTTAAATTAACCCATTTCTATAAATCTATACCTTGTCACAAGGCTGGTGGCTTACCGGTGTCCTTTACATGCTGCTTGTCCTGGCGGTGGCTGCAGTGTCTCTCCCCCCTTCTTCCTGTTTCCCCAATTCTCCTCTCTCTTTGTCCCGCCTATACTTCCTACCTGATCACTGGCCATCAGTGTTTTATTTATATAGAGTGATGTCCACAGCACTTCCCCTTTTCTTCTTTTTTTAAAAAGGAAGGTTTTAACTTTAACATAGTAAAATTACATATAACAAAACAATTATCAAGCAAGAATTATAGTTACAATATTAAAGAAGATGTCCTATCTATCTTATATTTGTGAGCTTAAGGTTTTATATCTAACTTATCTTTTATCATAACTGAGGAAATTACAACTATCTAGTCTTTAACCACATCAAAGACCTGAGAAGGAACATAATGGTACCTGAGAAATGGTAGATGGATGCAAGCAACTTTCGGGAATCTTGCAAGAGTAGACCAAGACAGCTGGCAGTCTGGACAGTCACCTAATGTTTTTCAGCATTGTTGGTGTATTCAAATTGGCTACAGACTATTTTCAGAAGCAGGAATTCTGAAAGACCATCTTACCCTGTCTTGTCAGAGTACAATGGTCGCTTTCCTTGTGTCCCACTTGTCCAGGAAGGACAGCATTGCATTCGTACTGTCAGCCATCAAGGTAAGGCAGTTCTTTGCCCAGTAGGCCATTTTGTGCCAAGAAGACAAAATTCCAAATGGAAATGTCTTAGAAGCCCAACATTCTCTCGGGATCAAATTGGTGCAGCCAGGAGCAATTGTGTCTCATGTCAAACAGAATTCTAAGTTATTTAAATGCCATATTCTCTAGGTCTATGAAGTGTTTGAAGATTATCTATCTATCTGAAATATATCTATGTATACCTAGAAGACTTAACTAACATGGCTACAAATATTATTATCATAAATGACTAATTATTAATCTATTTTTAATTATCCATTACAATTTTAAATGAGTTACATAAACATAATACCTCAAACAAGAATAGAAATATATATATTTTCTTTTTTAGAAAGAGATTACATTTATAATCAACCTGTTTTAAATAAAAATATTGGTTTTTATATGTCCCACACCAGAGGGCTCTTCTGATTTGGGATACAAGAATCTCTTAACCATTTTTTTTTTTAAAGCAATATGTCTGGGTTTAGAGGGGGAGTGAGCCAATTCCACTTCTAAAGCCAGCTTGGTATATTTGGGAATTTGGGCGTAGCATCTCTTACTACTTCCGGCTGGAGGGGGGCGCTGTATCTTATGGTGATGCAAAGAAAATTTTAGGCCTATGGGGTAGTCCTTGAGGCTGTATTGTGGGAGCCAGTTGCCTTGAAACCGTTCTGGATGTTGGATCATCTGGGCCATGGTGTCATTGGAGATCTTTCAGGGGGTCTTGGCTGGTCAAACCTGATGTATCTTAATCTGGAACAAATCCATAGCCTCTGGCTTTCTGTGGAAACAAAAGCAGAACCTCTTTTCCAAAGTAACATATCCTTATATCCAAATTTTGAAGTCAAGGTACCTTTAAAATTTACATTTTGGCATAAGTGAACAGCTTTTACAATCAAATGTTTTTCTTTAGTTACGAATATCAAAGACAACATAATCCAGATTTTATGTGTGATAGCCATCTTTTTTTTTTTTTTTTTTTTTTTTTTTTTTGGTTTTCCGAGACAGGGTTTCTCTGTGTAGCTTTGCGCCTTTCCTGGAGCTCACTTGTAGCCCAGGCTGGCCTCGAACTCACAGAGATCCGCCTGGCTCTGCCTCCCGAGTGCTGGGATTAAAGGCGTGCGCCACCACCGCCCGGCTTGTGATAGCCATCTTTACGTGGCTTATTACCTTCACTGTTTTTTTTTTAAACACTTTATTTTTAGATACTATTTGTTTATATAATGGTATATATTTTTTCTTTTAAGCTTGTGTACATTTTTACATGCATTATAAACTATTTCATCTGAATCAGTCTTATTGTGAACTTATTGCTTTAAACTGTAGCCTTTTAAGCCTCAGCTTCCCAACATGGCGGTGGTACGTTTTCCACCAGCTCTGGGAGCCATCAATTCTCAGAAATAGTGGGTCTATGCTTCTTATCAAAGCAGGGTGTAGCCCAGAAACCTCTTTTTTTTTTTTTTTTTTTTTTTAATACTAGTAAAGACTAAATCTACCACAGAGTGTAATGTGCCGCTGGCAGACGCCTCATTCCCGCCATACTGCTGGTCAAACACACATGCTAGGAACCCACCAGTGTTCAAACCTGGGTTTTGCAATGTCTAGCTGCCCATATGAGACAAAAAGCAGGAACCTGGTTTTGGCTCTTTTTAGAATTGGTTATTAAATATTGTCAGGTTTAAGGTGGAAATTTGAGCCGTTGGGCGCCATTTGTTGCTGGAGAGCTTCTCTCCAGGTTCCACCAATCCCGCAGTCCCTCAATCCACGTATAAAATAATCACTCAGACAGTTATATTACTTATAAACTGGATGGCTGTGGCAGGCTTCTTGCTAACTGTTCTTATATCTTAAATTAACTCATTTCTATAAATCTATACCTTGCCACATGGCTGGTGGCTTACCAGTGTCTTTACATGCTGCTTGTCCTGGCGGTGGCTGCAGTGTCTCTCCCCCCTTCTTCCTGTTTCCCCAATTCTCCTCTCTCTTTGTCCCGCCTATACTTCCTGCCTGGTCACTGGCCATCAGTGTTTTATTTATGTAGAGTGATATCCACAGCACTATTTGCTTTTACTTGAATTATTAATATTTACTTTAGTCTGTGTTTTCTTTTGGACTCTTTTAAAAACATTTGCCTATCTTGTGAGGTTTCAGTTAAAGTGCTATTTAATTTACATATAAACTCAATAAGTCCATTAAAAACTGTAGTATGTCTGATCACTTTGAAAGTGAATGAGTAAATGAAAACACCCTGTATTCAGAGCCCAGTTTATGTTGTTGAACATTTCTTTCCCAGAATACCTTGCATATGTCTAATATGGCATTGGAACACATGAGGGGCAGGAATGATCATAAAAGTGGGTCTGTGCTTAACTGCTAATACAGTTTAACTGTTTTCTTACACAACTAGTTCAAATTGATCAATTATTTTCTTATATATTGGCTTACATATTCCCATGGAGCAGTGCACTTTAGTCTTATTGTTTTAAATCATTTTTTGATTGGCTAACACCTTTTCCTTATGGTGTCTTGCTTAATCATGATTATTTTATAATTTCATCTGAGACATAGAAACATTATGGCTTTAGCACAGTAATTAAAAACAGTAGCCTTATGCAGACTTCACTTTTTTCTTTTATAGTTGCAAATTAGGTAACTTATTGTACCGTAGCTTCAGCGATAGCAGTAAAAGTGTTATAGTGAGATAAGTAAAGTTAAGACCTCAGGTCATAGAGTCGTCTTTGCTTTAGTTTAAGGATGACTTCATTTTCTATTATTTTATGCATTCTTGAAAGTAAGTAAGGTTTTGCAGTGGGTTGGTAGTGGGACTCTAAACTATGTCTAGCAGAACATGTGAATGTGACCTTACCTGAAAGAGGAACTTGAATTTCACAGATGGGTTAGAGTAGACTGGCCCTAATCCAGTGACTGGTGTCCTTACTGTAGAAATTCAGACATAGAGAATCATCGAAAAGAGAAAGGCATGTGAAGATAAAGACAGAAACTGGAGTGATGAGTTTGAGAGCCAGGAATGTCAAGGACTACTGACGACCCATATGCCAATAAAGATGCCCAAACAGATTCATTCTGCAAAGAGGGCTGAAGTTTTGGACTTCTAACCCTTGGACTAGGAAAGCATAAAATTCTCTTGTCTTGAAAGCACCCAGTAGAGGAGCTTTGTTTCAGCAGCTCTGTAGAACCAAAATCATACTCAATATGACTTTTCTATCCAGATTAACAGTTTGAACTTCTTAGGGAAGCTACCTGTACAATGTGATTGAAAAGGGGGATATGCTAATGACTAAATTGTGGTGGTAATCAAGTTATTTGAGTATATCTGGTCACCAGTACTTCATTCATTTATTTATTTTTTATTTTGGTTTTTCGAGACAGGGTTTCTCTGTATAACTCTGTCCTGGAACTAGCTCTGTAGAACAGGCTGGCCTTGAACTCATAGAGATCTGCCTGCCTCTGTCTCCTGAGTGCTGGGATTAAAGATGAGTGCCACCATACCCAGCAAGATTTATTTTGTTTTATGTAGAAGAGTATTTTTCCTGCACGTATGTATGTGCATCCCATGTTTCCCTGGTACCCAAGGAGGTTACAAGAGGGCGTCAGGTCTCTTGGAACTGGAGTTACAGATGATTGTGGGCAACCATGTAGATGCTAGAAATCAAACCTGGGGCCTCTGCAAGAGCACCAAGTGCTCTTAACCTCTGAGCCAACTGTCCAGCCTCAAGACTTATTTTTTATGTTTTATTTTTAATTATGTGTTTAGGTATCCCTGGGGGCAATTGGGTCCTCTGGAGCTGAAGTTACAGGCAGTTGTGAATTGCCTGATGTAGGTGTTGGGAACTGAACTCAAGTCCTCTGCGAGAGTAGTATGTGTTCTTAATATCTGAGTCATCCCTTCAGTTACCATTACTGTATTTAAATTACTGTATAAAATTATACTGTCATTATCAGATCTGGACTATTATGTTACTTTAAAATTGAAGATGTAGGTTCAGAAAAGTGGCCCTGACACAATTTGAGCCTTAGTATCTGATTAAAAACATACACTCTTTTTTTCTCTGTCACTTTGTAGACTCCAGAGGTCACTTTCTGATAGTGACAGTCTTTATATTTATATAATTTCTTCTTCATCTCACAATTTAACTTTGTAAATTCTGAGCAAGTAAAAATTGGTCAAACCTTCAGTATCTCCCTTTTCTAAATCCTAAGTTCTATATAATTTTGGTATTTGTATTTCTTATTTTAATCAGAGACTAGAATCTAAACTAAGCTGTACCATTCTATTCCCCTGAGATTGTTTAATAGTTGAAACCAGGAAGCACCAGAAATTTCTCATGGAAGTTTCAGGGACTTTAGAATTTTATCTAGAGATTCGGAATGATGAAAACACCCATTCCTGTCTAATAATAGCTTCAAGTAGATTAAGCAAACAAAGCCGCTGGATGATTACCACTTTTAAGCCCTCCCAGAAAATGGGGTAACTACCAATAAAGACTAACATCCATTTATTGTTTTTCTTTTTCCCTCTCGTTCTCTCTCTCTCTCTCTCTCTCTCTCTCTCTCTCTCTCTCTCTCTCTCTCTCTCTCTCTCTCTCTTCTTTCTTTATTTTTTCTTTTTTTTAATTTAGAAGAGGGGACTTGTAGCTGTAAGTTTCTCCAGTCCTGCCTGGCCCCAAGACGAACCTCTCCCACCCATGTGTCCCGCAGCCACTTGGTCCCAAATAAACATATAGAGACTTACATTATTTACAAACTGTATGACCTATGAGTCAGGCTTCTTGTTAGTTAGCTCTTATAACTTAACCCATTTCTATTAATCTGTATGTTGCCACATGGCTGTGGCATTACCCGTGTACTGGCATGTTATTGCTCCTTGGGCCATGGGCTGGCATCTCCCTCGACTCCATCCTTCTTCATCTTGTATTTAGTTTGAATGTACCACCTAACCTTATCCTGCCCTGCCATAGGCCAATGTAGCTTTATTTACCAATCAGTCAGAGCAACACATATTCATAGTGTACAGAAAGACATCCCACAGCAGGGATTAGGGGCGGGAGAGATCACTCAGTGGTTAAGAGGACCTAGGTTTGGTTCCCAGCATCCATATGGCAGCCTTACAACCATCTGTAACACCAGCCCCAGGTGATCTGATACCCTATTCTGACTGTCTCAGGCTCTAAGAACTCATGTGGTGCACATACATGCAGGCAAAACACTTAAATGCATAAAATAAAGATAACTCAAAAAAGAGGGACCATAACACTTCCTAGAAAACATCTGTGTGAGTGTTTGTGCTATACTCCCCACCTATAAAGTCTTGACATGTAGGATTCCATTTTGCTTATGAACTTCTCTAGCACTTAGTGTAGTAGTTGGCACATTGTAAGTGCTTAACACTGGGTGTGTGAAAAATGAAGGATACTTTCTTCTGTCTGGGATGTTAGATGTTGCCATTTAAAGTAGAAATTGATAAAATGTTACTCTTCATTTAAGAAATGTACTAAAAATGTGTCTTTTGGGAGGTTTGGAGAGATGGCTTATCAGTTAAAAGCACTGGTTCTATTTCCAGCACCCTGATGGTGCCTTATAACCTTGTAATTCTAGTCAGGGGATCTGATACCATTTTCTGAACTTTGAGGACACCAGGCACACAGGAAATGCACGTACATACATGCAGGCATAAGTCTCATGTATGTAAAACTGTCTTTTTGCCAAAAACTGAAATAACAGTTGTTCCTATAGTATAAATTACTCCTTAATATTCTTTAAAGATTTATTTTAATTGTGTGTGTGTATGCATACATACACGTGTGTGTACATGAATGTGGGTGCCCATGGAGGTCAGAGGTGTTGGGTTCCCCGGAGCTGGAGTGACAGGTGGGTAGCTACCTGATGTGTGTGCTGGGAATTGAACTCAGGTCCTCTGGAAGAACATTACTTGCTCTTAACTACAGAGCCACCTCTCCAGCCCAAAGATGATGCTTTTGTTGGTGTTTGTTTATTTTATTTTATTTATTTATTTTTTTTTCGAGACAGAGTTTTTCTGTGTAGCCTTGGAACTCTCTCTGTCGACCAGGCTGGCCTTAAACTCACAGAGAGATGCTTGCTCTGCCTTCTGAATGCTGGGATTAAAGATGTGCACCACCACCGCCCAGCTTAATATTCTCATACATTAATCATTTTAATAAAATTTACATTTATTATTTAAAATTAAACAATTTATTATGTGTGTCTGTGTATGTATGATGGATGTAGATATAGAAATCAGAGGACAACTTTCAGTTTCATTCCATAGTGGCTTGGTTAGGGTTTTTGTTTGTTTGTTTTGTTTTTGTTTTTTGTCAACTTGACAAAAGCTAGAGTCATTGGGAACCTCAGTTGACAAGATGCCACACCAGACTGACCTGTGGGCAAGCTTGTGGGGCATTTTCTTGACTAATGATTGATGCGGGAGGGTCCAGCTCACTGTGGGTAGTGCCATTCTGGGCACGTGGTCCTGGGGTTTATTAGAAAGCAGGCTGAGCAAGCTGTGGGGAACAAGCCAGTAAGCTATACCCTCTATGGCTTCTGCTTCAGTTTCTGCCTTGAGTTCCTGCCTTGACTTCCCTTAGCAATAGAATATGGCCTGAGAGTTATAAGCAGAAAAAAAATGCTTTCCTCTATAAATTGCTTTTGGTCACTGTGATTTATCCTAGCAATAGAATCTCTAACTAGGACACTTGGGTTCCATGGATCAAACTCAGGTTGTCAGGCTTGTGCAGCGAATGCTTTTACCTGGTAAACCACTGTGCCTGCCCAAACTTTGGTTTAAATAACTTGAAAATATTTCTTTTAGGATCCAATTCTGTTATTTATATTATAAATTACCTTTCATCAATTTTTAAAGCACTAAATAAAATTTAACAGAATTATGCTCTTAATATTCATAAAACTAATAAAAATGAATCAAACATTGTCTCAAGACACTTTGTTTTATAATGAAGTGTTAATAAAAATGCTGTTTATTCAAGTAAGTATTCTTTTTACCAGCTTAAACATAATTCAGTGAGTTATTAAGTAAGTGTGAGCACATGGTTTCTTAAGCTAATATTTGAGGATAGATAGAAATTGATTATCTTCAAAGGGTATATAATCAAGTAGTATAAATACATATCTAAATGACTGTAGTATGAGACAAAATGTAGTTTCTTGGTCAGAATTTTATGCTAGCAACATGGCAAGTCATGAGAAGCAATTTGTACTAGTAATGATCAGGACAGAAAGACCCTGTGACTATGACAGGGTTAATTACTATGGGAACATGGTATACCTATTCATGTACATTGAGGCCCTCTGGGCTGTTTGGTCAGTTCCTTACCTGAAACCTATCTTAGATATTTTTAGATTTTATGCTTTAGAAATTTTAACTGTTGAAAGTGGAATTCTGGCTGGGTAGTGGTGGCTCCCACACCTTATTCCCAACACGGGAGGCAGAGGCAGGCAGAGGCAGGCAGAGCTCTGTGAGTTTGAGGTCCGCCTGGTCTACTGAGTTCTGAGACAGCTAGGACTACACAGAGATACCCTATCTTGAAAAACAAAACAAACAAAAAAGTGAAGTTCTGGAGAATAAAAAAATGCCAGGCAGTGGTGGTGCACGCCTTTAATCCCAGCACTCAGGAGGCAGAGCCAGGACGATTGATCTCTGTGAGTTTGAGGCCAGTCTTGTCTACAGAGTTTCAGGGTAGGCTTCAAAGTTACACAGAGAAATCCTGTCTCGAAAAACCAACCAACCAACCAACCAAATAAATAAATAAAATTAAATTTAAAAAAGTTTTCTAAGTTGAGAATATAGCCTGATGAATATGGTTTGGTTATCAGTTGTGTTACTGGCTTTGCAACTTCAGACTTTAACTACCCTATGCTTCAGTTTACAGTCTATAAGATAGATAGGATAATAGTAAGAATGCCACATGGAATTACATTTCTTGTTAAGTGTGCTTTCTCATGAATAGATACTTTGTAACAGAATAAATGCCTGGTGACTGTAAGATGAACCAGAACATTGCCTGTGTGTGTATACATAAAAACTTCACTTGTGGAGGTGTGAAATTAGAACCATTTTGAAAACAGTAGCAGGAATAACTGGAAATTTGGTTTTTTGAGACAGGGTTTCTATGTGTAGCTTTGTGCCTTTCCTGGAACTCGCTTTATAGACCAGGCTGGCCTCGAACTCACAGAGATCCATCTATCTGGCTCTGCCTCCCAAGTGCTGGGATTAAAGATGTGCACCACCATGGCCCGGCCAGGAATTTTTTTTAAAAGTAGGTTTAAATTTATTTTATTTTTCTTTGAGACAAAGTTTTACTTTTATCTCAGGCTGCCCTTCAACTCAAGATTCTCACTACTTGGCCCCTTGAGTGCTGGAATTACAATTGTGTACCATTGCACCTAGGTAGAGTAAGTTTTAAATTGGGGGTTTAAATCTGTGTCCGGAGTTGTAGGTAACTGGATCTTTGCTTTCAAAACTCCTTACCCCCAGAATACTAGTTTTTTTCTTTGTTTTATTTTCTATTAATCTTTGCTGTTGGTGACATCTTTGTATCTCTGCATTGGTAATTCAGAGCATTTGAATGTTTTTCTGAATTAAATTTGGCACATTCCAGATTTTTAAAAATGTATCCAAATATTTTGTATTCTATTCTTCAACTGATACATTATAGGAGGTAAAGTGTGAATATACTTTGTTGTCTTTTGAGTATTTCTATCTAGCAAAGTTGAAAGAATATTATAATTAATGCTCAGATACCTTCCATACAAACCATAACATGTAGTATATTTGCTTTATTCCATGTTTAGCCATTTATTGATCCTTCTAGTATCAGATATTCATCTTGGTTTTGGTACATTTCAAACTAAATTTTGGCGATCTGGACATAGCTCAGACATGCTCCTTGTCCACTCCTATCTAGCTGTGTTGCACAGGCTGGCTGTGGATCCCTGGACTCAAGGAATTCTCATCTGTCAGCTTCCCAAATAGTTGGAACTAAAGGCTCACACCACTGTGCCTGGCCCCCTTTTTATTTCATTCATTGGGTGTTCTAATACTTTCACTTTTCTCTTGGAATGCTTTATTTTAATTTTAAGCTGCTTTCACCAGGGCTAGTTCTGTTACTATGCCTTCTCATTAGTTACATTTATTTTTTTTTCCTGGGTTGAACTTTTTTTTTTTTTAATTTAGTAGTACTTTTCTGTGGGATGGGAGAAATGGCTCAGCTAGTAAAGGCACCTGTTGCATGATAACCTGTTTGAGCCCTGGGACCCACATGGTAGAAGGAGAGAACTCTGATTTCCACATATGCTCCATGTTACACATGCATGCGTGAATACATAAAATAATTTTTCAAAAAAAAAAAAAAAAGTGATTGGGGCTGGAGAGATGGCTCACTGTTCTTTCAGAAGACCCTGATTCAATTCCCAGCATCCACTTAGTAACTCACAACTATCTACAGCTCCAGTTACAGATCTGACATCCTCTTCTGGCCTCCACAGGAACCAGTCACATACACGGTGCACAGATACATGCAGGCAAAACATTAATATACTAAAAGAATAAAATTATTTCTTTAAAAAAAGGGATTAAAGATACTTGGCTAAGGATGTAGCTCAGTGGTTAGAGTGCTTACCTTGTGTGAAGCACTGGGGTCCATGTCATCACCTAAATAAGTAAACAAAATATAAAGTGAAAAACATGTTTCATAATCATTGCAATAACTTTCTTGAGTATTTTGTGGCTTAAAGTTAGCACTTTGTACTTGTAGTTTTTAGTATTTAAGGATATGATTTCTAAAGTTTTGTTTTTGTTGGCAAATTTCTCCATACCATTAGCCATCAGAAGTATTGCTTGCTTTGAAAGTACTTGGAAGACTTCAGCTAGGGTACAAATTCATCATGGGGAGGAGTCATGTTTCACTTCTGTCAGGCCACAGTTTATGAAGAGCAGAACCCAAGTACTTGTTGATACATCAATTCTGTGATATAAGTGATCAAAATATTCTAGCACTATTGTTCTGAAGTTGAAAATTTAAAAACATCACAGCTTATATTTGTTAACAACTTTTAAGAATTTCTATTCACTGTGTATATTGTAAAAGAATTTTTTTAAAATCATAGGAAATTATTTAAGAGGTGTTTTAACAGTGTGAGGCTATTCCCAGAATAGCAGGATATCCTTTCATTTTCTAGGTTTTGCATTTGTAATTTATAAAAGACTGTAATGACGTACTCTGGACATACTTTTTCACAAAAAGAATTTTATTTTAAAATAATTGAATTAGATAGCCATTGATGAATTGACATATTAAGATTAGGTTATAAGTAGCAAGTAAAATCCAGTTATCAATACAGCAATATCTTCTGTACTGTTTAATTGTTGATGCTTTTCTTTCTTTTGTGGGGGAGCCGAGCAGTTTTATTCAGAGGTTTGAAATTGGGGAGGGGTTGAAGCAATATACATGATCTGATGTCCTCAGTAGGTTAGATCTTCCTGACCTCCTCATTACTCTTCTTTTTTTTTTTTCTAAGTGGTTATTTTATTTATGATTTTGTTAGACAGACATTTTGCTATGTAGCCCAAGTTGGCATTGAATTTACACTGTAGGCCAAGCTGGTTTCATAGGGCACTATAGTCATTAGCTTTTAAAGTGCTAAGATTGTACGACACCCAGCTGATTATTACTTCTTAATATAAATGTCAGGTATCATTTGAAAAACTGTTGAATAAAGATGATGTGGTCATTCATATATGTAATCTTAGCACTCAGCAGGCTGAGGCAATAGGAGTACCACAAGTTTGAGGTCAGTCTGGGCTGCAAGTTTGAGATCCTGTCTCAGACTAGTAGACAAAAACAAGTGCTGAATGAACAGTAGGCAAAAATCACATCAGGAGTTCTTTTTTCTGCTCCACACACATATACTTCTATAGTCGGAACACCTTTTGTGGGATTTTTTTTTTTAGATTTATTTATTTCATTTTAAGTGTATGTATGCATGTTTTGCTTCCATGTATGTATGTTCACCTTGTGCATGCTTGGTGCCCATGGAGGTTGGGAGAGGGCATCAGATCCCTAGAACTGGAGTTTTGGATGGTTGTTAGCTGCCATGTGGGTGCTAGGAACCAAATGTAGATCCTTTGCAAAAGTAACAGTTGTTCCTAACCAGTGTACTGTCTCTTTAGCTTCTTTGTGTATATTCTTTTGTTTCTTCCTGATTTAGTATTCATTCCCTTGACTGTATCAAACCTTACTTTGATTTTTTTAGAATCAGAAATAGAGAAATAGAGATTTTAGGATGCCAGGAGACAGACACCATGTGAGGTTTTATTTCATTGTTGTTTGGGTTTCAATATAGAGCAGTGCTGGCCTCATATGCATGATATGTTCTTCCAACTACTGATTCTCCTGTCTGTCTCCCAGGTGCTGGGATTTCGGGTGTGTACTGCTGGGTTTTATTTTATGATACTTAATTCTGGACATAGGGCCTTACACATGCTGAAAATAATGAAGAGCACACTTTATGTGTTTATGACAACTGATCAGTGATACTGGAGACCAATCCATAGAACTAACAAATCTCATAAAGATTTTATAAAAACTTAGAACACAATGATAACATGACAATTCCTTTAGTACATGTGTGGTTTGAACATGAGGTTGTAAAATCTTTTCAGCTTTATTGCCGCCAAACATAACTCCAAACTGTATAAGAAACGAAATATTAGATAGCCAACAACTGTGGTTTAGAGTTTAGGTTCTGTACAGCAGTATACACTGATAGTACAGCTGCAAGGTCAGGAACCAGAAGGGTCAGGAGCTTGAGGACAGCCTAGGCAGTCAGACCCTAAGAGCAGAGGTTGGGGACGATTCTATGTATTATGTGTCTGTTTAAAGATTATTTCTAGTCTTACCTTACAAATTTGGCAGAACATTTTCAATATTTTTCTCATCAAAAGAATATCCATATATAGGGGATTATAAATATTTGATCTATTTTTTTAACTGAGAGATAATTTATCCCCATGTTGAATAAACTGTTAGGAGTGGTTACTAATAAAAGATTAACACAGGGCTGGATAAATGGCTCAGTAGTTAAGAGGCTCAGTCAGTAAAGGCTTTGCTGTGTAAACATAGCAACCTGAATTCAATCCCCAGAATTCACTTTTTCAGGAGGTGGTGGAGCATACCTTTAATCCCAGCACTTAGGAGGCAGAGGCAGGCAGATTTCTGTGAGTTCGAGGCCAGCCTGGGCTACAGAGTAAGTTCCAGGACAGGCTCCAAAGTTACGCAGAGAAACCCTGTCTTGGGGCGGGCGGGGGCGGGGGGAGGAGGAGAATGAGAGAACCGGCTATTTCTCTAGAGGACCTGGGTTCAATTCCGAGCACCCATATGGCAGCTTACAAACTGTCTGTAACTCCAGTTCTAGGGGATCCATGGCACCAGGCATGCATGTGGCGCACACTAACAAAGTCCCCCAATACCATAAATTATGCAATTTCTCTCATGTGAGGAAATAACAGAGGTCAGCACACCTGGAGTGCAATGGATGAACCTTACCCTGGGAAAACCACCTTTTTGACCACTTTATTTTCCCTGCCAAGTAAGTCTTTAACATGTCTTTTAAATCTATTCTTCAATTCTCAAAACATACTTGAGTCTGATATCGCTACACTAATGCTGTTAAAATAAAATACAGTAACAGTATACATTATAGCTACACAGCGCTGTTGTCAATCTAACCTAGATTAAATTACTATCAAGAACCATTTTGTGTCATATTAAAAAACTAAAACTTATATACACTTTCACTTTAATGTGGTGTAGAAGCGATTCTAAATAGAAAACTGCAATTAATTTCATTCATTTTTTTTTAATAATTGTAGAAGAGCAGCTGTAGCAGTATTGTGACTCCCTATATTAATAGGTGTGCTGGTTAGTTCTTATTGTCAACATGATGGGATTGACAGTTACTCAGAAGACAACCACTGAATCTGTATGTGAGGGTGTTTCTAGAGAAATTTAACTGAGGCAGGAAAACCAACCCTGAATGTGGGCAGCACCATCCTATCTGGGATCCAGGACTCAAGAAAAGAAAACTGAGCATCTGTGTTCATTTTTCTGTTGCCAAGTGTAGACACATTGTGACAAGATGCCTCACGTTCCCATCACCTGCTTTCCCTCAGAAACCAGGAGCCAAAAGAGTCTTTCTTTCTCCGTTGCTTTTGTTAGGTGTTTTGTTGCAGTAACAAGAAAAGTAATAGAACAGACAAGAAGACAGTTTCAGTAACAATATTAAACATTTTGCCCAATTCTTCTTTCCTACATCTGTTTATTGAAACACAACCTGTCTATAAAATTTAAAAATTTTAAGCTCACAGTTAGATCTTTTAATACAATTTACTGAATAATTCACCTTATTAGGTTTTCTAAGGTATCCATTTACAAATTAGTGAGAGAGAATCCTTCAAAACAAACAGCTGTAGTATACAAAGGGTAGCAAATTACGACCTCTGATTATTTTACTAAATCAAGTTTGGAGCACAGATATCTATTTGTTTCCCAATGTCTATGGCTACTTTCACTATGGCAGAGGTGGTTAATTTGGCAGAGACCAGATGGCTTTCAAAGTATGAACAATTTACTGTTTGGTCCTTGGCAGGGGAGGGAGTTGACTAAGTTCTGCTGTGGATGGCTGAGCATAACCCATTGGGATGACTTCTCATTGTTTTCCTTCCTCCAGTTATTCATTAAAGTTAAGACAGAGGTAATTAAACACCTGACCTCACACTGAAGATGAGAAAAAGTCAGACTTGGCTGCCTGAGCAGCCTTGTAGTTTTTCTACCTTGACTTGAGAACCCAGGGGAACTACTTCCTCAGATTTTAGTTCCTCAGATCGTTTTGTTTGAGACAAAAACTCACTGTGTATAACCCTGGTTAATCAGAAACTTTATATAGATCCAGACTGGCCTCAAACTCAGAGAATTCTGCAATTAAAGGCATGCACCACTAAGGCCGGATATTCCTGAGATCTTAATTAAGATATGAAGACAGAATTTTCCAAAGCTCTAAACACCAAAAACCTTGGGGTCCTCAAAATGGCCAAAATTATACTGAAAAGTTCAGCAATAGCACTGACATCTTGTTTGGCCCCATATCTGACAGAGCCTTGCTTTAGATAGTAAAAGGCCTAAAATACATGTTTAGGGTGGGAAGTTGAGGAATTACAAGCAGAAAACCTCCACCCTGTCTCAGCAACTGTGACTTACAAAGCAACCACATCTGGAAGCAAAATCAGTTGCTAATTTACAGTCAGGGCCATGGCTGGCTACAGAGGTTTGAGGTACCTGTTCTCCACTATCATTTATTTCCACTTCTTCAACAAAAACACAGAGTGCTTTAAACTGATAATGTTGAAAATTCATTTTTTGGTTGCATATTTACTCGACATATTCAGATAACCAGTGTTGGTGGATTTTTTCTCTAGAGCAAGTGAAGTGTGTGTGTTTTAAAGGTAGTATCCCAAAGAGCTCCTGTATAAGAAGTATGGAAACCTTAATGTTTATATGTGAAGCATCAAATATCTGCTTCTGTTGGTTTGGTAATTTAGTAGTTTTTAATTTAAATTTGTTTTGAACTTCTAAGTATTTTCTACATAAATGCTACTTTTGTTTCATGATCAGGGCATCTCTGCAAGTAGCACAATGTAGTTATAACAGTCCTCTACCAGTCATACTTTATGTGTAAAATAGTATGGCCTTTTGGTTTTCATGTCTTCAAAGCGTTTCTTTCTTGCTGCCTCGGTAAGAGAATGTGTATCATTCCTTACCGAGGATGAGCAGACATGGTTTTTGCTTTGTATAGAGATTAAAATGTAAAATTCCTTAATTGAAAAATTGATTTTTTCATTTTGTTTTTTACTCTTTTTTCTCTTTGGAAGGCCCGCCTAAATGCCCAGTTTTAGCTTGGCTTGTTTCTTGCTAGCTTCCCTTAAATTATCTCATCTACCTTTTGCCTCTGGGCTTTTCCTGTTCTCTTACTTCTGTTTATCTTACTCTTACTCCCTGGCTTGCTGTGTACCTGGGTGGCTGGTCCTTGGAGTCCACCTCCTTCTCTGGCTCCTTCTCTCTTCTCCCAGATTTCTCCTTCTGTATAGTCTCTCTGCCTGCCAACCCTGCCTATCCTTTCTCCTGCCTCACTATTGGCTGTTCAGCACTTTATTAGACCATCAAGTGTTTTAGATAGGCACAGTAACACAGCTTCACAGAGTTAAACAAATACAGTATAAACAAAAGTAACACAGCTTAAAATAATATTCTACAACAAAAATTACAGATTTGATGAAAATTTAGATGGCTAATAACATGACAAATTATGAAAATAAGTGATAACATCTTTTAGATTGATTTATATTTTGATTGTTGTTGACAAACCAATCAAATTTAGATTGCTATAAAAGCTTCTACGTGCCTCTCAATTTCCATGCTCATCTCTTATAAAACAAAGTATCAATTTGAACTAGGCAGTGGTGGTGCACGCCTTTAATTCCAGCACTTGGGAGACAGAGACACGTGGATCTCTGTGAGTTTGAGGCCAGCCTGGTCTACAGAGTAAGTTCCAGGCAGCTAGGGCTATACAGAGAAACCATGTTTTTTAAAAAAAAAAACAAAAACAAAACAACAACGAAAAGTACCAGTTTGAGAACATTTGTTCTGATATAAGGTATGCATGTGGTAGCAAAAGGAAGCGATATTTTGATTCATTTGTTATATAGAATAGAAATTTCTAACCTTTGGTGAAATTAAATCATAGTATTGTTTTTCTTTGCTTGGAGCTTGTTGTATTGCTTGGCCACATATCTGTGAATGAAGATGTAATACTCAAGAAATATAAAAGGGCTTTAAGGCAATTTGGAGATGTTCTGTTGTATTCCATATGGATTGGAAAGACTTGCTTAAGGACAGTGATTAAAGTTAGTGTCTGCCTATTTACTGGATAGAGAGCAACATTATACTAAGTACTTGCATTTCTATTTTTGTTTTTTAAGCACTCTACTGTCTTCCCCTGAAAGGGACCTGTTTAAGAGCCTTCTGTTGAATTGTTAATAAGTATTCATATATATCTGCATATGGTCTCTCTAACTCATCTACCTTATTGTGTCATTTTCCCACCTATTTTCTGTATTACTGAATTGCTTTAGTTACTTTTATGACTCTTTGGAGTAAGAAATGGTCTGAAGGTGATATGCTCCAATTCTTTGCATCCATTCAATTTTTTTCAACATAGAGAAGATTTTGACAAACTGCTGCCATCTGGCATGACACCTGCTTTTGTGAACAAAGTTTTATTGTACACCAGACACACCTATTTACTTACATGTTATCTATTTCTTTTTTATAGTGAGTAGTTGCCACAGAGACCTGATCTGTAAAGGCAATTTTTTTTTTTTTTTTTTTTTTTTTTTTTTTTTTTTTTTTTTTTTTTTTTTTTTTTGGAGACAGGGTTTCTCTGTGTAGCTTTGGCTGTCCTGGAACTCACTCTGTAGACCAGGTTGGCCTCAAACTCACAGAGATCCACCTGCCTCTGCCTCCTGGGATTAAAGGCTTGTGCCACCACAGCCTGGCTGAAAAGGCAAAAATCTTAAGTTTCTAGTTTTTTTGCAGAAAAGTTGCCACAGCTAAATAAAGGTGTGGTAACTTCTAACACAATTTGTTTACTATTTCAGCAACTCTGAAAGCATTTTAGGGAATTTGAAGACTTTTATGTTTGTTTCTTCTTTCTACTGATCTATACCCTGTTCCTAGTCTTCCCAGTCCCCAAATCAGTAGTTAATCCAGCTCTCTCTCCTATGAAACCTAGTTTAAAACTGTTCACATATTCTGTTTCCAGTCATTATTCCACAGGCATTGACATACAGATCAGAGCAATATATTCTTTTGGGTGTGACTGCCTCAAACTCTTCATGTTATTTTTTTTTTTTCCTGTCAAGTTTTACTGTGTTGTTCATGTAGAGGCACTCAGCTGTTATGACTGTTAATACAAATGGTATTACATTTTTGATGACATTAGTGGCTACCAAGGTTAAACTGAAAGCACTGTGACTCTCATCTATCTTGCTGCTATTCAGTCACCCTGTTTTATATTGAACCTATAGCAGGACTTTTTCTCCTTTGAGATTCCATTGTGTTAAGCTTAGTACATTGTGCCAGTACTTTGAGGAGCTTTTGCATCCTGATTCTGTCATTGGCGTATTTACTGTTCCTGTTTGCTTTTTGTCATGTGAGAATTTGATAGCAACGGGTTACTTCATCAACACCTTACTGCCTTTGCGGGGTCATAGTGAACACAATGAACTTGTTCTGGAAATTTCCCACAGAATTTATTGTAAATAGAATTATTGCTTTACAAATATTCCAGCTTTTCTCTTAAGATAAAAATCCCTGCCTGACTGACATTGGACTTGGGCTGATAGAGATGGAGGTAACAGTAGGCCATATCTGAAATGAGCTTTAAGAGGTACTGCAGATTTTTCCCAGTAGTCTTGAACTATTATTACTGTGAGAAGAATTGCCCCAGATAACTATTCCTCTTCAGAGTGGGTCCTGGGATGAAAGATGAGTAAAGTAGATCTGGACTTGAAGCAGAGGTGTTTTATAGCCAAACTGGCTCATGAGCAAAAAATTAGTACTGATTGTTGTAACTCGTGGATTTTAGAGTTGTTATATAGTATTAATTTAGCAACATCTGCCCATTCACAGCAAAACAAATCACCTTGTTTTTGGAGAATTATTTCTCAAATGTCTATGGCCTATAAATAACAAATTAAGCCACTACCAGATCATCAGTAGTAGAGTGCTTCTCTGGCATGTATAAGAACTTAGATTCAGTTACCATACCCTCCCCCATAAGAGGATAATGTTAGATTCATTCTGTATCCATTCCTAGTAAACAGTATTTTTTTTTGTGATATATATTTTTTATTTTACAATATCATTCAGTTCTACATATCAGCCATGGGTTCCCCTATTCTCCCCCCTCCACACCCTCCCCTTACCCCCAGCCCACCCTCCATTCCCACCTCCTCCAGGACAAGTCCTCCCCGAGGACTGTGATCAACTTGGTAGACTCAGTCCAGGGAGGTCCAGTCCCTCCTCCCAGACTAAGCCAAGTGTCCCTGCATAAGTTCCAGGTTTCAGACAGCCAACTCATGCAATGAGCACAGGACTTGGTCCCACTGCCTAGATGCCTCCCAAACTGATCAAGCCAATCAACTGTCTCACCTATTCAGAGGGCCTGATCCAGCTGGGAGCCCCTCAGCCTTTGGTTCATAGTTCATGTGTTTCCATTCATTTGGCTATTTTTTTTTCAATAATTGAGTAAAACTGAAATTTATTATATGCCACAGTCGTCCTAGGGACCTCCATGCTATATATATAGCCTCTATGGTTCTATGGGTTGTGGTCTGATTGTTCTTTATTTTATATCTAGAATCCACCAATGAGTGAGTACATACCATAACTGTCTTTCTGGGTTTGGGTTACCTCACTCAGGATGATTTTTTCTAGTTCCATCCATTTGCCTGCAAATTTCATGCTTTCATTGTTTTTCTCTGCTGAGTAGTACTCCATTGTGTATATGTACCACATTTTTTTCATCCATTCTTCCGTTGATGGGCATCTAGGTTGTTTCCAGGTTCTGGCTATTACAAATAGTGCTGCTATGAACATAGCTGAGCATGTATCTTTATGGTATGAATCAGCATTCCTTGGGTAGATGCCCAAGAGTGGGATGGCTGGGTCTTGAGGTAGTTCGATTCCTAATTTTCTGAGAAACCGCCATACTGATTTCCACAGTGGTTGTACAAGTTTACATTCCCACCAACAGTGGAGGAGTGTTCCCTTTGCTCCACATCCTCTCCAACATTGGTTGTCATTGGTGTTTTTGATCGTAGCCATTCTAACAGGTGTAAGGTGGTATCTCAGAGTCGTTTTGATTTGCATTTCTCTGATGATTAAGGATGTTGAGCATTTCTTTAAATGTCTTTCAGCCATTTGTAGTTCTTGTTTTGTGAATTCTCTGTTTAGCTCTTTAGCCCATTTTTTAATTGGACTGTTCAGTGCTTTGATGTCTAGTTTCTTGAGTTCTTTATATATTGTGGAGATCAATCCTCTGTCAGATGTGGGGTTGGTGAAGATCTTTTCCCAATCTGTTGGCTGTCTTTTTGTCTTATTGACTGTGTCTTTTGCCCTGCAAAAGCTTCTCAGTTTCGAGAGGTCCCATTTATTAATGGTTGTGCTCAGGGTCTGTGCTGTCGGTGTTTTATTTAGGAAATGGTCTCCGGTGCCAATGCGTTCAAGAGTGCTTCCTATTTTCTTTTCTATTAAGTTTAGTGTAACTGGATTTATGTTTAGGTCTTTGATCCACTTGGACTTGAGTTTTGTGCATGGTGACAGATATGGATCTATTTGTAATCTTTTACATATTGACATCCAGTTATGCCAGCACCATTTGTTGAAGATACTTTCTTTTTTCCATTGTATAGTTTTGGCTCCTTTGTCAAAAACCAGGTGTTCATATGTGCATGGATTAATGTCAGGGTCTTCAATTCGATTCCATTGGTCCGTATGTCGGTTTTTATACCAGTACCAAGCTGTTTTTATTACTATAGCTCTATAGTAGAGTTTGAGGTCCGGGATGGTGATGCCTCCAAGGGTTGCTTTATCGTATAGGATTCTTTTAGCTATCCTGGGTCTTTTGTTTTTCCATATAAAGTTGAGTATTTTTCTTTCCAAGTCTGTGAAGAATTGTGTTGGGATTTTGATGGGGATTGCATTGAATCTGTAGATTGCTTTTGGTAAGATTGCCATTTTTACTATGTTAATCCTACCTATCCATGAGCATGGGAGATCCTTCCATTTTCTGATATCTTCTTCAATTTCTTTCTTTAGAGATTTAAAGTTCTTATCAAAAAGGTCTTTCACTTGTTTAGTTAGTGTTATCCCAAGGTATTTTATATTATTTGTGGCTATTGTAAAGGGTGATGTTTCTCTGACTTCTTTCTCAGCCCTTTTATCATTTGTGTATAGGAGGGCTACTGATTTTTTTGAGTTGATCTTGTATCCTGCCACTTTACTGAAGGAGTTTATCAGCTGTAGAAGTTCCCTGGTAGAGTTTTTGGGGTCACTTATGTATACTATCATATCATCTGCAAATAGTGAAAGTTTGACTTCTTCCTTGCCAATTTGTATCCCTTTGATCTCCTTTTGTTGTCTTATTGCTCTAGCTAGAACTTCTAGTACTATATTGAATAAATATGGGGAGAGTGGACAGCCTTGTCTTGTTCCTGAATTTAGTGGTATCGCTTTGAGTTTCTCTCCATTTAATTTGATGTTTGCTGTTGGCTTGCTATAAATTGCTTTTATTATGTTTAGAAATGTTCCTTGTATTCCTAATCTTTCTAAGACCTTTATCATGAAGGGGTGTTGGATTTTGTCAAAGGCTTTTTCAGCATCTAAGGAGATGATCATGTGGTTTTTTTCTTTCAGTTTGTTTATATGGTGTATTACATTGACTGATTTCCGTATGTTGAACCATCCTTGCATCCCTGGGATGAATCCTACTTGGTCGTGATGGATGATTGTTTTGATGTATTCTTGGATTCGGTTTGCCAATATTTTGTTGAGTATTTTTGCATCAATGTTCATGAGGGAGATTGGTCTGTAGTTCTCTTTCTTTGTTGCATCTTTGTGTGGTTTGGGTATCAGGGTAATTGTAGCCTCATAAAAAGAGTTTGGTAGTGTTCCTTCTGTTTCTATTGTGTGGAACACTTTGAAGAGGATTGGTATTAGTTCTTCTTTGAAAGTCTGGTAGAATTCTGCACTGAAACCATCTGGTCCTGGGCTTTTTTTGGTTGGGAGACTTTTGATGACTGTTTCTATTTCTTTAGGGGTTATTGGTCTATTTAAATGGTTTATCTGGTCTTGATTTAATTTTGGTATGTGGTATTTATCCAGAAAATTGTCCATTTCTTCCTGGTTTTCCATTTTTGTGGAGTACAGGTTTTTGAAGTATGATCTGATGATTCTCTGGATTTCCTCATTGTCTGTTGTTATGTCTCCCTTTTCATTTCTGATTTTGTGAATTTGGGTGCTCTCTCTTTGCCTTTTGGTTAATTTGGCTAGTGGTTTGTCTATCTTGTTGATTTTTTCAAAGAACCAACTCTTTGTTTCATTGATTTTTTGTATTGTTCTCTTGTTTTCTATTTCGTTGATTTCAGCCCTCAATTTGATTATTTCCTGGCGTCTATTTCTCCTGGGTGAGTTTGTTTCTTTTTGTTCTAGAGCTTTCAGTTGTGCTGTTAATTCATTGGTATGGGATTGCTCCATCTTCTTTATGTGTGCATTTAGAGCTATGAATTTTCCTCTTAGCACTGCTTTCATAGTGTCCCATAAGTTTGGGTATGTTGTACTTTCATTTTCATTGAATTCTAGGAACTCTTTAATTTCTGTCTTTATTTCTTCCTTGACCCATTGATGTTTCAGGTGGGCATTATTCAGTTTCCATGAGTTTGTGGGTTTTCTATAATTTTTGTTGTTATTGAGTTCTAACTTTAAGGCATGGTGGTCTGATAAGATACAGGAGGTTATTCCAATTTTTTTGTATCTGTTGAGATTTGTTTTGTGTCCAAGCATGTGGTCAATTTTTGAGAAGGTTCCATGGGGTGCTGAGAAGAAGGTATATTCTTTTGTGTTAGGATGGAATATTCTGTAGATATCTATTAGGTCCATTTGAGTCATAACATCTGTTAGGTCCTTTATTTCTTTGTTAAGTTTCAGTCTGGTAGATCTATCTTTTGGTGAGAGTGGTGTGTTAAAATCTCCCACTACTAATGTGTGGGGTTTGATGTGCGTTTTAAACTTTAGTAGTGTTTCTTTTATGAATGTGGGTGCTTTTGTATTTGGAGCATAAATGTTTAGAATCGAGACTTCATCTTGGTGGATTTTTCCTGTGATGAATATGTAATGTCCATCCTGGTCTCTTTTGATTGATTTTAGTTTGAAGTCTATTTTATTAGATATTAGGATAGCTACACCAGCTTGTTTCTTAGGTCCATTTGCTTGGAAAACCTTTTCCCAGCCCTTTACTCGGAGGTAGTGTCTGTCTTTGGAGTTAAGGTGTGTTTCTTGTATGCAGCATATGGATGGGTCCTGTTTTCTTATCCATTCTGTTAGCCTGTGTCTTTTTATAGGTGAGTTGAGACCATTGATATTGATGGATATTAATGACCAGTGATTGTTAATTCCTGTTATTTTTTTGGTTGTGTTGTGTTGTCCTTCTGTGGTGTATGTTGGTGTAGGATTATCTATTGCTTGATTTTTCATGGATGTGTTTAACTTCTTTGGGTTGAATTTTCCCTTCTAGTGCTTTCTGTAGGGCTGGGTTTGTGGACAGGTATTGATTAAATCTGGTTTTATCCTGGAATATTTTGTTTACTCCGCCTATGGTGATTGAGAGTTTTGCTGGGTATAATAGTCTGGGTTGGCATCCGTGGTCTCTTAGTGTCTGCATGAGGTTTGTCCATGATCTTCTAGCTTTCATAGTCTCTATTGAGTAGTCTGGTGTTATTCTGATGGGTTTGCCTTTATATGTTACTTGGTCCTTTTCCTTTGCAGCTCTTAATATTTTTTCTTTATTCTGTGTGTTTAGTGTTTTGATTATTATGTGGCGAGGGGACTTTTTTTTTGGATCCAGCCTATTCGGTGTTCTGTAAGCTTCTTGTATCTTCATAGGTATTTCTTTCTTTAGGTTAGGAAAGTTTTCTTCTATGATTTTGTTGAATATATTTTCTGTGCCTTTGAGTTGGTATTCTTCTCCTTCTTCTATCCCTATTATTCTTAGGTTTGGTCTTTTCATGGTGTCCCAAATTTCCTGGACGTTTTGTGTTAGGACTTTTTTGTCTTTATTGTTTTCTTTGACTGACGAATCTATTTTCTCTATCGTGTCTTCAGCGTCAGAGATTCTCTGTTCCATCTCTTGCAATCGGTTGGTTATGCTTGTTTCTGTAGTTCCTGTTCGTTTAGTCAGGATTTCTATTTCCAGCATTCCCTCAGCATGTGTTTTCTTTATTGTCTCAAATTCATTTTTCAGATCTTGGAATGTTTCTTTCATCTGTTTAATTGCTTTTTCTTGGCTTGATTTGATTTCTTCCCATTTTTTGTTCGTTTTTTTCTTCCATTTCTTTAAGGGAGTTTTTTATTTCCTCTTTAATGGAGTTTTTCATTTCCTCTTTAAGGGAAGTTTTTATTTCCTCTTTAAGGGAGTTTTTTATTTCCTCTTTAAGGAAAGTTTTTATTTCCTCTTTAAGGTAGTTTTTCATTTCCTCTTTAAGGAAAGTTTTTATTTCCTCATTGAGGGAATGTTTTATTTCTTCTTTAAGGGCCTCTATCATCTTCTTAAAGTCATTTTTAGGCTTAATTTCTTCTGTTTCTTCTGTCATGTATGTTTAGGTCTTGCAGGTGTAGAATCACTAGGTTCTGATGTTGCCATATAGGTCTTTATGTTGTTGCCTGTATTTTTGCACTGGCGTCTACTCATCTCTTCCTCTGTGCGGTGCAGGTGGTGTCTGTGTCTGAGAGTGCCTCTCTTGTTCTAATTTTTAGTCTTGGTTTAGTAGTGGTTCTTGGTTAAATTGGTGCTATTGGGCTATTTCTTCAGGGGCAGCTGATTTCGATCGGTGAATTATATACTTATGATTCTGGTGATCTGGTTTGGTGTCTGGGTAGCGCCTTCTTCTGTGTTCCCAGGTCACGTTTTGTTCATTTGTCAACTCCTCAGCTGATCTTGTTTCTTCAGACTTTAAACTGTAGGCATCTGAATCCTCTCCCAGATGGGTTTCAGCTGAGCAGGGTAGTCTCACCAACACCTCCAAGTTGTTGGGTTTCACAGGATCAGCAGCTGGGCCTGGGTTGTCCTCAGAAGAGTGTTCAGATTCGTTCTGGTTCTGACCCACGGAGATAGCTTCTTCCCCAGATGTTGGGGTTAGGGGCGTCCCTGTTCCAAGCTGCGTCTGCTTGTCTCCGTCCCTGGGCCTGTCTACCTCTGCGGTCCGCCGCTGCAGGGCCTGTATGTCCCTGTCAGCTGCCGCTGGGTCTGTCTGCCTCTGGGGGCCGCCACCGGGCCTGAATGTCTCTGCCGGCTTCAGTCGGGACTGAATGTCCCTGTCGGCCGCTGCCGCCGGGCCCGTCTACCTCTGTGGGCTGCTGCTGGGCCTGAATGTCTCTGCTGGCTGCTGCTGGGTCTGAATATCCCTGTCGACTGCCGGCGCTGGGCCGGTCTACCTCCACGGGCCGCCGCCACAGGCCTACCTGCGTCTGCTTGTCTTCGCCGCCCGGCCTGTCTACCTCTGTGGGCCGCTGCTGGTCCTGAATGTCTCTGCCGGCTGCCGCAGGGCCTGAATAGCCCTGTTGGCTGCTGCCGCTGGGCACGTCTACCTCAGCGGGCTGCTGCTGGGCCCGTCTACCTCTGTGGGCTGCCGCTGGGCCTGAATGTCTCTGCTGGCTGCCGCCGTAAACAGTATTTCTAACATTGATATTTTCCCCCAAACACAAAGACTTCAATCAACATCAAGTTCAGAATGAGGCTATAAGTTACTCAACATTTATATCCCCATTCTATTGATTGAAATTATTTAAAAGAATACTACAACAAACATTTGTCATGTTACAGTTGTACTTTCACTTTAGTAATCAGAAAATGGCATCCTTACGAGCAAAACATACCTATTTAAAATTTTGATGAACATTAATAGGTTAATTTAAAAGTATTAAACGATTTATTTTTATTTTATGGATATGGATGTTTTGTCTGCATGTATGTAAGTGTTCAACTTACCTGCTTGGTCCCCAAGGATGTCAGAAGAGGGCACTGGATCTCCCTAGAACTGCAGTTATAGCCCCATTGTGAGCCACAATGCTGGGAACTGAATCCAGCCTCTGCAAGAGCAGCCAATGGTCTTCAGCCTGAGCTATATCTCTAGTGGCTTAAAAACTTCTAATAGATAAAAATTTAAAAACTATCTTGCCAGTTTAATACTAATAAGCTATGAGGGTCTGGTATATATTATCTTTATTGGGAATAAATGTTGCTACTCATTAAATCTTAGGTCAAATTGTGACAAAATGATGTTTAATTTTAATTTTCATGTCTCTGAATACTGGGGTTTGTGCATCTTCTCATTTTTGTAGTTGTTTGGATAACTAGCTGTATTGACTGTATCCCCTTTTGTTTGTTTCATTTTGATGGATTGTTCATTTTTGAGACAGTTTCACTGAGTGTCCTAGGCTGGCCTTGAATTCAAGGGCAGTCTTCTTGCCTTAGACTCCTAGCCCTGAGATCATAGGTTTGTAAGTCTTATATGTTTCCCATTTTTATCCTTTTAAAATCAAATCTTGTTCTCCATCTAACATCACTTCAGAGACCTTTTGAATGTACTTGCAGGAATTCAGGCAGGAAACCTTTTAACCCCCATTGAGGTATTTCCGTGTATGTTTATAGCCCTCTTAGAAGAATTTCAGGACTTCCCCTCCTGTGATTTCATCTTGCTTCTTCATGATCTGTGATGCTTGGAGAAGCAGTAAGTGGGTTTTTCTGATACTTTTGTAGGACTTCTTCGAATTATATCTCAAATCTGGGCTGAGCACTCTATACTTGTTTAACTTGCTTGTGAAGTTTACAGCAGATTTCCTAACCCTGTGGTCATCAGTGATTTCAGATTAGCCAGTGCAGAACCATATTTCACCATCTATGGTCAGGAACTAGAGGGTGGTAACAGATCCTTTGACTGGCTTTTTCAAATTTATTGATTTATTTATTTTTAAAATTACACTCATGATATCAATCACATTTGTGGTATTCATAGATTACATTCGCAGTATTCATCCGATATTATATATATATATATATATATATATATATATATATATATATATATATATATATATATATCTCGAATGTCATTTCTTGAAGGGGGTAGGAGGTCTTAATTACAGGCTTATAGCATAATGAGAGGAATCCCGGAGGGCAGAAGTTCGATACTGATGCTTTACAATCTTGCATCTAAGCTGTTAACGACCATTATTCAGGATACACAGACAAGGAACTTCCCTTAGGCATTCAGGAGGGTGGAACCTGGCAGGGAATTAGCATTGGGAGGATATCAAGGTCAAGGTCCGCAAGCAAGGCAACAGTTACCCAAAGGGGTGGGGGGGTGGGGGGCGGGGGGGGGCAGGGCCCTGTAGGTCCCCCTTTTATTAAAAAATGAGCTTCTGACTTGGGTTGCGTGGGACATCAGCAGGTCACCTTACCCGTCATGGAGATGCCTGCCCAGGCCACACAGGTGCTTTGTCTTAGGTTGGTGAGTGCCCCCCAGGTATTGCCCGTCTCTGAATACTCATTATCATACCGGCCCAATTGCATGTGAGCTGCATGGTTAATTGCTGCCAAAGATCTCAAAGTGGCACTGGGCTTGCAATCTGTGTGTTCGATACAGAAAAGACCAACAGAGGTCCTATCTCACCCATAGCCAGTAGGCTAAAGGCAACTGAGCCATTCCCTTCCTTATCAAGCCATACTGTACGTTGGAGTCCTTGTAAGATAGTATCCCAAAAGCAACTGGAACTTGAGTTTATAAATTTATAATTTTCAAAGCCAATCAAGTTGTATATAACTACTGAATTAAATTTATCATGCCCAATAGAATGAAAGATTAACTAACTGTAGTAGCTACTTTTGTTGCCAGGGTCTCCACTGTGCTAGCTGTAGTAAGCAATTATGAAATGGTAATCCCAGAAACAGTAGCAGTGGTGTGCGCCATTGTTATAACAGCAACAGCAGCAGCAGCAATGTCAAATTCTCTTCTGGATTCTGTGGACATCCACTGGCATGGATACAACTCCAGGAACACGAACCACCAAGGCCCGTTTTTCTTGATCCGAGCATGACTTTGGCTGGCAGCTCTTTTGGAGAATCCAATCTCATGGCTACAGTTCCTAGGCTTACATTAATGCTTGCCAAAGCTGGCCATATTGGGCTCTCAGTCTCCATTGGCATCAGAAGGGTAGATTTTTTCATGATGACCCATTAGGTCTCTGTCATGTTGGGCTTCAGCAGCAGCCACAGGGTACGTTCAGTGCTCAGGAATCCAAAGAGGAACCTCATTGTCCTGAGGAAAGACATAATCCAAACTCCGGGTCCACACTAGATCGGGTCTCCTCCACGTGCTAGTAGAAAGATATTCTGGCTTTTTTTTTTTTTTTTTTTTTTTTTGACATTTTGGCTTTGTATAAACAGATTAAAGAATGAAGTGATCATTTTATATATAATATGAGCCTAGTTTATTTTATATGTACTGTTTTACTCACAAATCATCCAATTAGTGTATCTATATCTAATTTGCTTTTCTTTTGGCAGTCCATGGGGGATTGTTGTTTGGCAAGCTCCTTGACACTGAGTTTTATTCCCAGCTCTTTTCTTACTTTTTAAAAGTTTTTTTTTTTTTTTCTTTTTTGGTTTTTCGAGACAGGGTTTCTCTGTGTAGCTTTGCGCCTTTCCTGGAACTCGCTTTGGAGACCAGGCTGGCCTCGAACTCACAGAGATCCACCTGCCTCTGCCTCCCGAGTGCTGGGATTAAAGGCGTGCGCCACCACTGCCCGGCTACTTTTTAAAAGTTTTGAGATGGGATCTCACCAGATTGTCCAGGCTGACCTTGAACTCACTACTGTGTAGCACAGGTAGGTCTTGAGCTCTTTATGATTCTCCTGCCTGACCGCCCCCCACCTCCCCAAGTCCTTGAGTTTATAAGCCTGGCTTGTCTGCCTAATTTTAATATAATACTGCTAACATATACATACACACACACACACACACACACACACACACACACACACACACACACATATATATGAACATATATGTATGTGTGTATATATAACCGTTGTCAGGCTTTGCAGCAAGCAACTTTATCCACTGAACCATCTTGCCAGCCCATGAGCCATTTCACCATAATAGATAGTGTGGTAATGGAATTTTACACTGGAACCTAAGAGTGGAATGCTTTCAATATCTGCTGTGTTCCAGTCAATGTGGTACAAACACTTTATAGTCTCATTTGGTCTCCTAGAAGAACGGTAATGCTCAAGGAGGTAGAGTTGAAGACACTTGTAATCGTGCAGATTGAAGATAATCTTTACAACTCTTTTTCCATTCAGCTGAGCAGCCTTCATTGCTAAGAACTCCCTCTTGAGCAAATAGTGCTGCAGCCCAGATTATTACGAGAAATCCACAGAGTCTGCTTAAAGGATAAAGGAATTTATTAGGGAGAGAGACTCATTATAGCATTGGAGATTTATTGTAGCGTTCTGGAAGTCCAAGGTACAGTCCCATATTGTTCTTCCATCTGTCCCAGTATCAAAGCCCATGAGGGAGAGAAGAGGGCAGCGTATGTGAGTCTCAGGTCTTAAGGTTAGCCCTGAGCCATGGCCCAGGGGCCGTACTTCAAGGTCATACCTGTTACATCTCTAGGGGCAATGCTTCAAATTCATAGATAGAACAGGTACCCACTACATCAGATAGCTTGATCAGGCAGGAATTCTCTCATCATCATTGATAGTAGCTTTGACTTCTACAAAGTCAGGAGACTTAAGGTAGTTTTAAATTAGTGACAGGGAAAAGTGTAATTGTACTTTTTGACAGTGGATAAGAAACCTTTTTTTTTTTTTTTTTTTTTTAAATCTGGATTTCTTTTTGAAATTTGTTGTTATAAAACATAATGCCACTATATGATAAGTAAAAGTGGAGTAGACTTTGTTTTGTTTTTGTTTTTTCTTTTTAGTGTTCTAGGTTTCAAACCCAGAGCATTATGCATATTAGTCAAGCACTCTACCACAGCCCCAAAGAAGACTTTTTCCTTTTCTATCTTTTTTCTTTTTCTTTTTTTTTAGAAAACAGAATCTCATGTAGCCCATTCTAGCCTTGAACTTGTTATGCGGCTAAGAATGATTTTTAAATTCTGACCTTCCTATCTCCATCTCCTGATCCCTGGGATTGCAAGCATATGCCGACATACCTGGCTTATGGGGTGCTTGGGATGGAACCCAGGGCTTCAGATGTGCTAGGCAAGCATAAATATTCAGTCTACTAAGAGTAGGCTTATGTGAATAATTTTTTTTTTTAGTTCTGTGCTTAAAAGTTTGCTTTGTGTATATATGCAGAAAAGTAGTATGTGTTTTATGATGATTGGCACATGAAATGTCACAGCTAAGAAAATAGAAATTTAAGAAACCAAAACCAGACTTGTTTTTACCAGACTTGTTTTGCCTTATCAGGTTGAGTATCCACTTTGTACACAGTTTTCTAAAAAAAAAAAAAAAGACGGGGGAGGGGAGGGTACTTTATTTTTCTCACAGAAGCATGGTTCCATTGTAGATATACTCTTATTGGTAAATGTTCTTTGTTCATAAAGGTAGACTAATTGTTTTAACCAATAACTCCCACATCATTGGAGTTTAGCAAAAAGTTTTCTGGCCCATTAACAGCTTATTGGCAGATTTTTAAAAAAATTTAAATTTGTTTTATTATTTTGTGTGTGTATCAGTGTGCCACAGTGCTTGGTAGAGGTTGAGGTCAGTTTTGTGGGGTTGATTTTCTTCTTTCATCTTTACTTGGGTTCCGGAGGTTGAACTCAGGTCCACAAGCTTCTTTACACACGGAGCCATCTCTCTGGTCTTTTGCAGGCAGAATTTAGTTAATGGCTTTCCATGTAATGATTTAGTGATATAGACAGCTATGGGGCTTAAGTCTTGTGCTCCCCCACCTCTGAATTTTTTGCATCTAGTTAGCCAAAGAATAACCAGGGGACCGATTACAGGGAAGAAGTTCTGATAGAGTGCTAAAAGCAGCACACATCAAGTCTCCTCACATTCCATTGGCCAAAACTCATCACATGATCACATCTAATTTTAGAGGTGACTGGAAACTTACGTGTGTGTACCTTGAAGAAGAGAAGAACCAGAATTTGAGTAAAGCTAGCAGTCGCTAGCTGACACGTTTGGTTAAAAAGTGTAGAAGTACTACAGAAATGGATACTAATGAACACACTATTGAATTAAATGGGTCACTGAAGAAATCAAAAGATTCCCAGAATTTAATGAAAATGTAAACGCAATATATCCAAATCTGTGAGACACAATGAAGGCAGCTCTAAGTGGAGTTTATAATGTTAAGTGCCTACATCAAAAGATGCCATATATATGCATATATGCATATATATATATATGCATATATATATATATATTGGGTTTTTGAGACAGGGTTTCTTTGTGTAATTTTGATGCCTGTCCTGGATCTCACTCTGTAGACCAGGCTGGCCTCAAACTCACAGAGATCCACCTGCCTCTGCCTCCTGAGTACTAGGGTTAAAGGCATGCGCCACCACTGCCCAGCCCAATATTTTTTTTATCTGAAAATATGATTTTATCTATATCGTGTACATGGGTGAGCTTTAAATGAAACAGTAAAAATTTAACTAGTTAGTAGTAATTCAGCTAGTTAATTTCTTCAGTTTCACAAATGGTTGGTATATCTCTTAACTAAGATGGGAAAGAATGGTTAAATGAAATAGAAAATTTAAATTAGTGGCGGCTCATGTCGTGAACCCCAGCACTTTCGAGGCAGAGGCAGGTTAATCTTTGTTGAGTCTGAGGCCAGCCTGGTCTCTATAATGAGTTCCAGGCCATTTCTCTGGCCTACACATCTGGGGGAAGAAAACCTGAAAAAGGAAGTTTAAATTGACTACGACTTGGCAGGTTGCTGGAGATGGCGATGGACAGAATGATGACTACCTGATTTTGAAAGCTAATATATATATCACTGTACATGGTGGTACATGTCTTTAATTCCAGCACTCCACAGAGACAGAGAAAGATCTTTTAAATTAGATGCTGGCCTGGTCTACATAATCAGCTCCAAGCCAGCCAGAACCACATAGTGAGACCCTGTCTCAAATGAAACATAAATAAATGAAAACTAGTATTTATATTTAATGTGCAATAGAACCTTTGAGTGTCCTAATCTATGATTCAGATAAGTAAAACTTAAAATATTAAATAATAACCTGCTACACTCAGATTTAAGCACTATACTTCTCTAGTAATAAGGTAATTCTTTTGAATAAGTCATGTGATCTGGTACTATTATATTAGTTATCTTCTGAGTTTTCTCTCCCCCCCTTTAATTAAAGTTTAGTAAACACCTACAATCATATAGCACTATGGGAAAGTGGAAAATAGAATTCGAGCTCCTCCAATTTAGCATAGCTGTATAAAGTGTATACAGACACCTTGATAAACTCCATCTAACCTTGAATAATGTGATGGTCTGGTTGTGTGAAATAAATATTTTAATTATGAAAAGTCAGAGAAATAAATAAAATGCCATGAATGAAAATGTACATTGAATAGAAAATCACCATGCAAATTCTTATCTATTGTCTATGTAAAAAAAAGTCTAACATTGCTTTTCTTCAACCAGTGTACATCCTTAAGGAATTTTCTTTCTTTATTCCTATTTTTAAACTTTATATAAATAAAACAATATTAAATGTTTTCTTTTAGATTTATTAATTTATATTCATAAAATTCAACCTATATTATATAATTATAATTTGTTTTTATTGCATTATAGTTTTACAAGTGATAAATATACACTATAATCTTTCTACTATTGGTAGACAATTGTTTTTCCATTTATTTGGCTTTTTATAAAAAGTACTGCTCTTATCATTCATTTGTATGTATTGTGGTACACATGTGTATGAGTTTCTTGATGTCCCGAGTCACAGGATTAAATATGTTTTTACCTGTACTAGAGAATTTCCTAGAGTAGTTGTTGAATGAAAAAAAGAAAAAGGAAAGACATAACTGCTTCTAGGTATGGTGGAGGAGAAGGTTTATTGTAGGTAAAAGGGAGAACATACTGAGAAGCAGGGACATCTGGGAGAGCCCAGAGTGAACATGACCCTGAGCCAGGCCATGTGAGGAGATGGGAGAGGGAGTAGTGACGAAAATAGTTGGATTATAGTGAAGGGTAATGGGGGAAGAGCAGCTCAGTCCTTGGGCTGGAGAGGTTTAGGGCAGGGGGTAGGGAATGCCAGTCATGCCCTCTAACAGGTGGAAAACCTGGCAACCATATACATTGTTTCTGAATATTGTAGAATCACAAGTCACATTGTAAGAAATTGTGAAAGAATATTAATTTTTTTTAGAGGGTTTCAGCTGGTGGTAGTGGCACACACCTTTAATCCCAGCACTCAGGAGGCAGAAGCCAGAGGATCTCTGAGTTCCAGGCCAGCCGGGTCTAGAGTGAATTCCAGGCCAGCCAGGGCTACACAGAGGAACCCTGTCTTGATAAACCAAGAAGAAAAAGAAAGAAAGAGTCTCACTATGTAGGTCTGGCTGGCCTAGAGCTCTTTGTAGATTAGGCTGGCCTTCAACTCACAGAGATCTACCTATCTCTGTCTTCCCAGGCCTGAAATTAAAGGCATGTGCTACCAAGCCCAGCCCATTTCATTCTAAAGAGAGTCTTTTAACCAGATGGCAGAAGCGGGCTGCCTGAAAACTACCCCATTCAGAAACTGAAGACCCTGATGACTTTACATCAAAAAATAACCCCCAAAATGTTAATAGCATGCTGTAAAGCAATAGTATTCACTTGTCAGTGTTGTATTTTTGGGTTTCATGTGTTACGTTGATTGTGTCCCTGATGAGAAAGAAAATATTTCACATATATGAAGAATGTCTTCAAAGTAAAACAAAAGAGCAAGTGCTCAAGGGTTTCTAAACTCCTGTTTCTTCCTGGCAGTGGAACAGGTATCTAAGAGATGAAATGTGACGTTGATTAGAAGGGAGAGTGTTCAGCCAGGGCTCCTTGGGGATGAGGATGGGATAAACTGTTCATGGATTTTGAGAAGTGTACATCAAACAAATACACACGTGTGTATGTGTAAGTGTTTATATATCTCATACATACTGAATTAGTGCTCTTGATGAAAACACTCTGCCTCCAGCAATTAGGGAGGGAGAAAAAAAAGCCCCAACACAACTCTGCTTGTTTTTCCACATGACTGCTGAACAATTGCAGCTTCTACTAGGAACCCTTCTCCTGTTCCTGGGAAAATACCCAGTCGCTGGCATTTGCATAATCGTCTTTAGGGCTATTGTGGGTGGGTTGGGACTGCTAACCCAGAGCTCTAGACTAGCCACCTGTCTGAATCAAATGAACTCAGCCTTTGTGCACTATTATCTGGTTCTCCTAAGTGTTACTTCTCAGTAATGAATAATTTGGTTAAAATATTATGAAATGGTTATTTAGGAAACATTTCCATTGAACCTAATTTCTTCATTTTAAGGCAAGAGAAATTTCCTTTTCTTCCACTGGCATAGCTATATTTAGCTGTGTTCCTCTGCCTTAGTTTTGTAACTACGCTTGTGAAATTATCCTCATGAATATTAACTAGGGATGTGATAATTTTAAAAGGAACTTTGAAAATGATTTATGTTCATCCTTCTATAAATTTCAAGTGTTGGCTAATGTTTTCTAATAGCAGCCTACTGCACTTATGTGAGGAACTTAAACACCTAAGTAAGGAAAGAAAGAAGAAACATTTAAGGCCCTGAAATGGTAATGAGTTCATTTTCCTTGGTAAAATTCATACATGAATTTAGGAGTTTTTACTTACTAGAGTACATATCGCTAGTAAGAAGTCTCTGTTACTCATCTACATTCAGCTTGTGATAAATATATACATGCACATTGAGTTTTGAGTTTACTTTGTTTTACTTCTCTGTGTGTGCACCTATGCATGCAATATGAATGCATGAATATGAAGGCCAGAGGTTGATATTGGGTGCTTCTCTAGTGTTCTCCATCTTATTGCTTGATGCAGAGTCCCTCATTGACCCTGGGACTCACTGATTGACCAGACTGGCGATGAGGTCCAGGGATCTGCCTGTTTAATCTCTTCCCTTCCCAGTGCTGGGGTTATAGATGTGTACCACCATGCCTGCTTTTATGTGGATGCTGGGGATCTGTGTGAATGCAAGTTCTCATTCTTTTTTTTCTTTTTCTTTTTTTTTTCTTTTTTTTTTTTTTTTTTGGTTTTTCGAGACAGGGCTTCTCTTTGTAGCTTTGGAGCCTGTCCTGGAACTCACTGTGTAGCCCAGGCTGGCCTCGAACTCACAGAGATCCACCTGCCTCTGCCTCCCGAGTGCTGGGATTAAAGGCATGCACCACCACCGCCCGGTGCAAGTTCTCATTCTTATGTGACAGGCACTTTACAGACTACCATCTCCCCAGGCTCCCATTCATTTTTTTTTTAGTATATGTGACAAACTCGCATATTTCTTGTACATAATAACCACTGAATTGAATTTATTGGTAACATCAACTTGTAATTGATAGATTCTGTAATCATATATGACAAGCCTCATTTTGAAATAAGTAAATGATAAATTAATAAACTCCTTTAAAAACAGTTTACCAAAATTTTTGTCTGCTCATGATAGTAATAATTTCTCAGCTTTATTAAATATTTATTGAATAAGTGAGAGATTGAATACTACTGAGACATTATCAAATACCTTTAGCAGAATGTGCATTAGGTACTTTATATTCATTATTTGACATGAGAATCAAATAGCTTTTGAAGATATATCAGTATTTATTTATTTTAAAGATTTATTTATTTATTATGTATACAGAAGAGGGTGCCAGATCTCATTACAGATAGCCACCATGTGGGTGCTGGGAATTGAACTCAGGACCTCTGGAAGAGCAGTCGGTGCTCTTAACCTCTGAGCCACCTCTCCAGTCCCAGTATTTTTTTTTTAAACATTTATTTTTTTATTTTTACTTAATGTGTATGTCACATGTGTGTGAATATTCAAGGAGGCCAGAAGAGGGTGTGTCATCTCCCAAAGCTGGAGTCACAGTCCATCGTGAGCCACCAGATGAACTCTGGTCCTTTGGAAGAGCAGCACTGGGCTGGAGAGATGGCTCGAGGTTTGGAGCACTGGAAGAGCAGCAAGGGTTTTTAGCCACTGAGCTGTCTTTCCGGCTCCGTTTTATTTTTTTAGTAGACTTAAATTTTAGAGTACTTTTAGGATCATAGTCAAATTGAACAGGATGTACAGAAGAATTCTCAAAAATCCCTTGTCTCACATGTACAGTGTTCCCTTCTATTAACATCCTGTACCTGAGTGGTACATTTGCTACCTGTGTGAACCTATCACATTATAACTGTTCAGTCTGTGATACACTAGGGTTTACTCTTGGTATTGTACATTCTGTGGATTTTGATAAATATATAATGACATGCATGCTACATTATAGTGACAGACAATCTATATTATCATAATAATACTATTGCTGCCCTTAAAATACTCTGTACTGTTTATCCTTCTCTACTTCCCCGTCCCTTCAACTATTGATCATTTTATTGTTACCATACTTTCCCTTTTTCCAGAATGTCATATAATTGGAATTATATAAAATGTAGTCATTTCAGATTATTTTATTTGCTTATTCATTTTACAATTACTGATCTTCCATGTCATTTAATGACTTGTTACCTGGTTTCTTTCTCATGGCAGATAATTTATTGTCTTCATATTCCATAGTTTATCCTTTTGCCAACTGAAAATTATTATCCTTATTTTATAGATAATGAAATTAAAGCTGAGATCAAGTTAATGGCCCAGGTTCACATTTAGTATACATACCAACTTTGAAAGTAAACTCCGTAACCTTAATCAATGGTCTCTAATATAGGGTGCTCATACTTGTTGAATGTGTACAAAGATGATTATATATATGGATGAGTTTTAGTGGCACCTATGCTGTGGATTGCTTTTGTATGTTGTGATGTACCACTGTTTTCTTGTGACCAAATAAAGTAGGTTTATAGATGATATTTTCTAATAAATTAAGTTTTCTTGCAACTTAACAGTTTAAAATTATAACTGGGGACATAAAAATTCATATTGAAAGCAGTTCTAATAATGCATGTTCAAGCAAACACAAAGAGCAGAGATAATACTGATTTTAGTAAGTTGGTTGTCACCCTAATTATAATGTGAAGACAATAATGCCAGTCAGTCAGTCAGTCTGTCTGTCTATCTATCAGTATGTCTGTCTGTCTTCCTCTCCTCTTCTCCCTCATCTTCTCTCCTCTCTTTCCCTTTCTGGAACTCATTGTAGTCTATGTTGGACTTGAAATGGTTATCTTGCACATAGTAGGCAAATCCTCCACCACTAAGTTATACTCTTGACCTTTAGTTTTTGATATAGGGTCTCACTTTGTAGCTCAGAGAACCTTCAAGTAGCTTTGTAGTCCAGGCTGGCCTTGAATTTGAGATCCTCCTGCTCTAGCCTCCAAGCGTTGGGATTACGGATATGCAGAAAACATGCTGAGCATGTTTCTGAATTTCTGATGGAGACTTAGGTAATGATGGAAAGAAGTAAGGAAGTGCTTTGGGATTTGGTAAATTAACATTACTTGGTAGAAATTATGTATGCTGCCTGGTCAATAGAGAAATCAAGCAATATATATACTGGAAAAGGAACACTAAAGTAGGACTTGCAGCATAGTGTACATGGGTATTGTCTTTTGCTTAATGAAGGATCATGTTTAAGTGTTAGTTTTTTTGGTCTAAGGGAGTTCAGCTAGTTAAATTCTGAAGTTTCTTAGAATTTGTTAGTAGTAGGTTGTACTGTATATATGTCATTTGGGAAGCATATTTTTTAATTTAGCAGATCTGTGTGAAAAAAACATGATTTGGTGAATCTTTGTTAGAGTAATGTCTATTTTTGGAATGGCTATTTTGCATTAAAATAGAGTAAATTATGTTTCCTATTCTTCAGTGTAGAATTTGGTGAAGAATTGAATACAAATGTTAAATACTGTGCTATTCCAGACAACTGTCATCCTCTGTCTGGTGTATAAAAGTATGTTAGCTTTTGTAGAAGGAAATGAGAACTCATGTATGGAATGTAAAATCTAATTGGCAAAATAAGACAGCTATGCATGAAAAGTTATAAAATACACAGTGTAACTTTAATTAAGTCATGTATGATTATTACATGCCATACTCATGGGCTGGAAAATTTTTACCATGAAATTGTAAAGACATAAGTTTGATACCCAGAACTCATTAAAAAATCAGGTATGGCAAGACAGTGGTGGCACACGCCTTTAATTTCAGCACTCAGGAGGGCTAGGCAGGCAGATCTCTGAGTTTAAGGCCAGCCTGGTCTACAGAGTGAGTTCCAGGACAGCCAGGGCTACACAGAAAAGCCCTTTCTTGAGCTCCCGGCACCACCCCACCCCAAAGAAAGAAAAGAAGAGGAAAGAAAAGGAAAGAAAGAAAGGAAGGAAGGAAGGAAGGAAGGAAGGAAGGAAGGAAGGAAGGAAGGAAGGAAGGAAGGAAGGAAGAAGTCAGGCATAGTAATACGAACTATATTTTGAATTTCACCATGTGTGGTAGTTTGAATAAGAATGTCCCCCATAGGCTTATATATTTGAATGCTTGATCACCAGGGAGTGGAACTATTTGAAAGGATTACAAGGGTTAGGAGGTGTGGCCTTGTTGGAGGAAGTGTGTCACTGAGGGTGGGCTTTGAGGTTTCAAAACTCCATACCAGACCCAGAGTCTCTCTCTCTCTCTCTGTCAGTGGATCAGGATATAGAACTCTGAGTTACTTCCCTAGTATCATGTTTACCTGAGTGCTGCTGTGCTTCTCGCCATGATGATAATGAAATAAGCCTCTGAAACTTTAAGCAAACCCCAATTAAATGTTTTCTTTTATAAGAGTGTCTTGGGCTGGGCAGTGGTGGTGCACGCCTTTAATCCCAGCACTCGGGAGGCAGAGGCAGGTGGATCTTTGTGAGTTTGAGGCCAGCCTGGTCTACAGAGTGAGATCCAGGAAAGGCACAAAGCTACACAGAGAAACCCTGTCTCGAACCACCCCCCCCCAAAAAAAAAGTGTCTTGGTTGTGGTGTCTCTTCACAGCAATAGAACAGTGACTAAAACAGCATTTAAAATGTGTGGGGTTTTCTGTTTTGTTTTAATTATCTTTTTACAATACTTTATTCTTTTGAAATTAAAATACCATTTTTCTTCTTCCTTTTCTTGCCTCCAACCTTTCCTATTTACTCCATTCCTTGCTTTCTCTCAAATTCATGGCCTTTATTTCTTTAATTGTTGCTATATGTAACCCTGAGTATATAAATGCAACTTGCTCAGTTACTTGTTTGTGTATGATTTCAGGACTTATCATGCAGACCAGGCTGACCTCAAACTCAGAGATCCTCTGCCTCAGCCTCCAGAGTGCTGGGATTAAAGGTGTGTGTCATCATTCCTGGCTTAATAAAAAGTGAGGAAAAAGTAATTCTGTGAGCACAATATTCCTGGGGAAGACTTTTTGAGGATTGAAGTACGAGTATCTTTTGTGTAGTGGTTAAGTTCTGTTACATGAGATAAATATATAAAAACATACTTGTTGTTCATTGGACTGAGGATTACATCCAAACAGAACTGAAATCTGTAGACTTTATTTTGCATTTAATAATAATGAGTCTTTAGTCACATTAATCATAATTATCATTTGTTAGGTAATTTGCTGTATGCTAGGAATTGTTCTGATCATTAGATTTTAGGGTCTTTTATTGTACACATTTTCCAGTTGAGTAAACTGAGGCTGAGTTGTTAATTACATTATCTTGTCATTTATAAATAGTAGGGCTGAAATTTGAACCCACATTTGTTTAACTTCACACCATGAATGCCTGGGCTGGCAAGACATCTCATTGGGTAAAGGCACTTGGTGTTCAAACCTGACACTCTGAGTTTGATTCCACTAACCTTTGTGAAATTGGAAGGAGAGAATTGACTCCACAAAGTTGTCCTCTGATTGCTACATGTGTTCCTCCCCTTCATCATGTGCCTGTTTGTTTGTTTGTGTGTGTATGTGTGTGTGTACATACTTGTATATGCTAATAAAAATGTTTTTTAAAAGACCATGTACAATGTTGTGAAATACTGTATTTGTCCTGGGTAGATTATTGTCAGCTTGACAAAAGTTACAGTTATCTGAAAAGAGGGAACCACAATTGAAACATGCTTCTATAAGACTGGCCTGTAGGCAAGCCTCTGGGGCATTTTCAAAATTACTGATGGATGTGGGAGGTCCACTGTGGGTGGTGCCACTCCTGGGCTGGCGGTCCTAGGTTGCATAAGAAAGCAGACTGAGCAAGCCACAGAGAACACAGCCAGTAAGCAGCACTCCTCCATGGCCTCTGCATCAGTTCTCCGCCAACCCCTTCCTGCCCTGACTTCTAGATGATGCACTACAATCTGTAAATTAAAATAAGCCCTTTCCTCCTCAAGTTGCTTTTGGTCATGGTGTTTTATCACAGCCATAAAAACCCTAACTAAGACATACTAGGATAGAGATTACAATGTCTGCTCTTCGATTTTATTGATTGTTATATTTTGTTGTTTCTTACCTTAGAAACAATTCAAAATTATTTTCTTGGTTCTAATACTTGTATGCTTTTAGTTGTGTTAATTTTTCCCCTTAAAGCTCCCTTAGTATTCAACTCTCCCTGGAAGCTTTGAAGATCTTGTGATCTTAGTTCTAGTAAAGGCTGACTTTCTTTCCTGTCTATCCTGGTTCACTGTTAGTTTTTAGTCTCCTCATCTAAAAGTGAGTATCAGTTTAAATATTTGACTATTCTTATTTTAACAATGACTTTTTAAGGAATAGTGGACATGTCCAATACTTACAGTAACATTAGCATATAAATTGAAAATGTCAAGGCAATACTTGAATGAAAGCCTTGAGCACGTACAAGCCTGCCTTTCTTTGCCTAAGTCTGTGCCTCCCCTCCTCACCCCAACTCATTTAATTGTAGTCAAAAGTTTCTGTCCCTCAAGCTGCTCCCAAATAATCACACAGAGACTTAATACTAATTATAAATCCTTGGCCAATAGCTCAGGCTTGTTTCTAGGTAACTCTTACATTTAAATTAACCCATATTTCTTATCTATGCTTTGCCATGTGGCTTGGTACCTTTTTTCAGTTTGGCATACCCATCTTGTTTCTATGTGTTTGCTTGCAACTCCTCTGACTCTACCCATCTTCTTCCCAGCATTCTCTCTTTGGCTTCCCCCCTAACCTTATCCTGTCCAGCTATTGGCCAATTAGCTTCTTTATTAAACCAATCACAGTGACATATATTCACACAATGTAAAGGAATATTCCACACTTAATTATCTCAGCATCATTGAAGTTGGTCTATTACTATTTTTATTTTTGAGATAAGGAAATGCAAGATCAACACAAGTAGATGAACTTAAAGTTCAACTCATGTATGTGTGTCTTTGCTCTTCACCAGTGTGTCAGAGATTCTCAATAATAGCTACTCAGGGGAATTACTTGTCAACTTTGTTAAATTGTCAGGTCTTATTCCTACTGCAACAGTCTAATCAACAAGTAACATTTACTTCAGGTACGGATGGAGTGACCTTGTAAATTTTGCTTTAAAACTTTGTATCCAGAACATTTTCATTTGTAGCTGAGCACTGTGGTGCACCCCTGTAATCAGTCCCAGCACTGGGGCTCTAGCAGCAGGAGGATCTTAAGTTTGAAGCCACACTGTCTCTAAAATCCAAGGGCTGGTCAGGTAAGATGGCTCAGGGGGTAAGGGCATTTGCCACTAAGCCTGAGAACCTGAGTTTGATCCCTGGGACCCACATGACAGGAGGAGAGAACCAAGTCTGAGTTGTCATTTCACCTCCATATCTGCACTGTGTGTATTCCCACATCAAATAAACAAAATAATAATCTGTTTAATGCTACAAAGGGCTGGTGATGGAGCAACTACAACTTAAAAAAAAGAGTGACTTTCATTTGTTATTTACTACTACCTAGTTTGTCAGAATTTACCTGATCGTCAATAAATAAAATGCATAATGTTTTGTGATTCATTTATCAAAGTTGAAAAACAATGAAAAGCTACACTTTCAAAAAGGTTGATGCCTTGGTGATTTTCTCTCTTCACTCTTGAGTTTTGAGATATTATGTTTTATTGATGTGGTTCCTAACTTGAGATGTTTCTGTAAAACTAGGAACTTTAATCCTCGTTAGTGTAAGCTCAGACTTTGACACTTGCTTTTAATGTTAATAAAGTATTTTTGTGAGTCGTCATTTGTATGTTGTAAGCTTGAACAGTTAGAAATTGCTTCTTTAAGGATGAGTAATATTAAAAAAAAACACACAAAAAAGGCTGCTGCTGGTGGTACATGCCTTTAATCCCAGCACTCAGAGACAAGTGGATCTCCATGAGTTTGAGACCAGCCTGGTCTATAGAGCGAGTTCCAGGACAGCCAGAGTGGTTACATAGAGGAAACCCTGTCTCAAAACAAACAAACAAAAAAAGATTAGTAATATTTACATTTTTACCAATAAAATCCAATTAGATATTCTACTTGACAGTTTTAATGTCTCCTTCTACGTCCAGGCAGGGTCTCACTATGTATCCTTGGCTGGCCTGAAACACGATATTTAGACTAGGCTTGCCTCAGAGATTCACTTGCCTTTGCTTTTTGAGTGCTGAGATTTAAAGTAGTTATTCATGTTTATTTTATTTTATTTTTTGAGACAGGGTCTCTACTAACCATGGCTGTCGTGGAACTCATGTGGATTAAGCTAATCTTGAACTCACAGGGATCCACCTGTTTCTGCCTCCCAAGTTCTAGGATCTATAGGCATATGCTACCATAGGCTGGTCTTTCTTAAAAGATGTTTTAAAAGTTCAGCTTTAACCCTTATGTAAATGCAGTTTAAAAATTTGTAGGAAAAATGGACTCTTTTTTTTGTTGTTTTTTTTTTTGTTTGTTTTGATATTTTGAGACAGGGTTTCTCTATGTAGCTTTGCGCCTTTCCTGGAACTCGCTTTGTAGACCAGGCTAACTCGAACTCACTGAGATCCACCTGCCTCTGCCTCCCGAGTGCTGGGATTAAAGGCATGTGCCACCACTGCCCAGCAAATGAACTCTTTTTTTAAAAGGGTCTTTTTTTTTAATTTTTTATTTTACAATACCATTCAGTTCTACATATCAGCCACGGGTTCCCCTATTCTCCCCCTCCCACCCCCTCCTCTTACCCCCAGCCCATCCCCTATTCCCACCTCCTCCAGGGCAATCCCCCCCCCCCCAGGACTGCGATCAACTTGGTAGACTCAGTCCAGGCAGGTCCAGTCTCTTCCTCCCAGACTGAGCCAAGTGTCCCTGCATAAGCTCCAGGTTTCAAACAGCCAACTCATGCAATGAGCACAGGACTCGGTCCCACTGCCTAGTTGCCTCCCAAACTAATCAAGCCAATCAACTGTCTCACCTATTCAGAGGGCCTGATCCAGTTGGGGGCCCCTCAGCCTTTGGTTCATAGTTCATGTGTTTCCATTCATTTGGCTATTTTAAAAGGGTCTTTTAAAATTTTTATTTACTAATAAAATGTCTCTGACATTTTCATTTCTATTTGCAGTAGTTACATGATAAGTGGTTTTTCTTTAAAACAAGTAACACTAAAATGTTTCTGTGTCATAAGCATTTTCATTATCTTAGATTAATGTGATTTGGGGTCCTAAAGACTCCTTCACTTGTTAATAAGAACTCAGGGTTAAAAGTAGACATTAAGTGACAGCTGCTCTGCAAGTGACATTGTTAAAAGAAAAAACACAGAACTGGGAAAAATATTTGCAAGAAAATTATATCAGTAATATGGAAAGAACTCTTAAAACTGAATAATGATGATGATGATGATGATGATAATAATGATAATAATAATAAAGTATCCTGTGATGGCTAGTTTTTTTTTTTTTTTTTTTTTTTGTTTTTTCGAGACAGGGTTTCTCTGTGTAGCTTTGCGCCTTTCCTGGAACTCACTTGGTAGTCCAGGCTGGCCTCGAACTCACAGAGATCCGCCTGCCTCTGCCTCCCGAGTGCTGGGATTAAAGGCGTGCGCCACCACCGCCCGGCGTGATGGCTAGTTTTAAGTCAACTTGACACAAGTTATAGTCATCTGAGAGGAGGTAGCCTCAGTTGAGTATATATCTCTATAAGAATGTGCTATAAGCAGGCCTATAGAGCATTTTCTTAATTAGTGACTGGTGGAGGAGGACCTAACTCATTGTGGGTGGTGCCATTGCTGTCTGGTGGTCCTGGGTTCTATAAGAAAGCAGACTGAGCAAGCCATGAGGATCCAGCCAGTCAGTAGTACCCTCCATGGCCTCTACATCAGCTTCTGTCTCCAGGTTCCTACCCTACTTGAGTTCTTGTCCTCACACTTCTTTTGATGATGAACTGTCATGTGGAACTGTGAATGAAATAAACCTTTTCCCCCAAGTTGTCTTTAGTCAGGATGTTACATCAAAGTAATAGTAATCCTAACTAAGGCACATCCCATCTTAAAAGTGGGCAAAAGACTGGAACAAACAACTCTGCTAAAAGAAATTTAAAGATGGCAGATGAGCAAGCACAGATGGTCCAGCATTGTGTCACTAGGAAATCACTAATGAGACAGTTGCATTCCCAAATTGTGAGAATGCCAAATACTGTCTAGGGTGTGGAGAGAGAGGGGTGCTTTGTTCCCAGTAGGAATACAAGATGGCACTGCCACTTTGGAAACAAAGCTTTGTTATATGACCAGCAGTTATTAGCCTTTACATTTAAGCCAAATGTGTTGAAAACATATATTCACACAAAAATCTTGCAATGAATGTTTATACCCTTTTTGTTTATAATTTCTAAAATTTATAAACAACCTAGACATCCTTCCATAGGTGAATGGATAAGGAAACTGGTAAATCAGACAATGAGGAGTTAAGCCACTGAAAGACATAGAGGAATTATGTAATCATATTGTCAAGTGAAAAATCCTAATAGGGAAAAAAAACCTGTATGCTGTGTGATTACAAATACACCCTGATAAGGCAAAATTATATAGATAGTAAAGGTCAGAGGTTGGAAGTGGTTATGGGGATGAGGCAGGAATGGAGGCACCAGAAGGTTTTACAGTAGTGAAACTAACAAAGTAGTGGTAGATACATGATGTCCATTTGTCAAAACTAATAACATGGTATTTCTTAAATAGTAAATAGTAATGCAAGTCATGACCTTTAGTTAACAATGTACTAATATTTCATTAATTGTAATAAATGCATCATACTAAAGAAAAATTTTAATAATAAGAACTGGTATGAACAGCTGAGTGGGAACCTTGTACTTCCTGTTCAATTTCTTTGCTCTGAAAAATAAAGGCTACTTTTTTTTTTTTTTTTTTTTGGATAGGGTTTCTCTTTGTAGTTTTGATGTCTGTCCTGGATCTTGCTCTGTAGACCTGGCTGGCCTCAAACTCACGGAGATACGCCTGGCTCTGTCTCCCAAGTGCTAGGATTAAAGGTGTGCACCACCGCCACCCGGCCTAGGCTACTAATTTTATAGTGTATATGTATAGTTGTTCACCAAAGTGAGGAATGAATTAGCTCATCAATTATTTACTGACTACTAACTTTATAGTGTATATGTATAGTTGTTCACCAAAATGAGGAATGAATTAGCTCATCAATTATAAACTGAACAAAGATTGTGAACTATGCCAGGTTTTTATAGTTCTGTTCTTTAAAGAACTCATTTACAGCTGTCAATCAAAATGTATAGTGATTTGAAATAGCTTGTGTGATTTTATCTGATTGAATTGAGTAGTCTGAAAGTATTATAAACGTTGCGAAATGACCTGAATTAGAGCATATACGTAACTATCTGGGTGATCTTATGTAAATTAATTAACTTTTAAAAACGTCTGTTTACTATATTAGATGATGTTTATAGAAGTTCACAAAGAAGTGTGAACATCTCAAAATGAGCAAACTCTCAGATGTTAGCTCCAGTGATTAGTTGTGTATGTGTCCAGCCAATAAGAAAGAGGAAAGAAGAATGGCTCTCCTTTGATTTAACTGTTCAGACACATTTATTTCTCCTGAATCTCTACTCTGTTCCCAGATGGCTGTGCTGAGGCACACAAGATACCATTTGCTTGCTGATTAAATACATTCCAGCTTCTGCTTTCGAGAAGGAACTGCTTTTACAGCTGTCTTTGACATCAGTGGGTAGCTCAGTCATGCTGACTAGTGTTAACACTTTTTATTGCTTGAAAACAACAGAAACCAAATCATTTCTCCTTCAATAAAAACCTTGTGACAGGGCCTTTTAAATAGTTACCTGCTACTCTTTACCCTGAAAATAGGATGTTAAATTTAGGAGACATTTTAAATGGTACTGTTTTGAGGATGTTTGCTGACTTTTAATATTCTGAAAAAGCTAGAATTTTACACATTTTATTCTAAAAGTTTCGAAGCTATAGTTTGTGTTTTCCAATTGATAATTTTTTTTTTCCTGATGCTAAGGTTAGAACCTAGGACCTCAAGCATTCTAGGCAAGTGCTAATCCTAGTTTTGGTAATGTTATAATAAACTGGGCCCTAAACTACATAAAACTGGGCATGACAGCATATGCGTATAATCCCAACATGTGGAGGCGGGAAGAGTTCAAGGTCATCATTGGTTCTGTGGTGAATTTGAGGCCAGCCTGGGCTACATGGGACCTGTCTTAGTTACTGTTTTGTTGCTGTGAAGAGACACCATGCCCAAGACAGTGTATGAAAGTAACAGTATAATTGAGGGCTTGCTTGCAGTTCCAGAACAGAGGGTTAGGCCATGATCATCATGGCAGGGAGCAAAGCTATAGGCAGGCAGACATGATGCCAGAGCTGTAGTTTGGAGCTCACATCTGATCTGTAAGTTGCAGAGAGAGGGAGGGGGAGGAGATAGAGGGAGGGAGGAGAAAATTGGGCCTAGCCTGGACTTTTGAAATGTGTTAGCCCACCCCCAGTGACACATGTACCTCTTCCAACAAGGCCACACTTCCTAATCCTTCCTAAACAGTCCACCAACTGGGAACAAACTTGTAGGGGTCATTCTCATTCAAACCACCATGGGACCCTATCTTAACAGGAAAGAAAAGAATAAGACAAAAATCCTGTTGAAACCCATTGAGCTATCTTAAACTACTTAAAAATACTGGAACTATATTACATTCAGTTTGGGTATTTACTTGGTACCAGTAAATCTGTACATGACCATCTATATAAATCGAAGATAAATACTCTAATAGCATTCTATAATCTTTTCATTGGTTGAAAAGCACATTAAAACAGACAAACAAAAAACCCAAAGTAACAAGTCTTTGATGTGGAAAGCCCAGAGTCCTATAATAAGGCCCCAAAGCTATTTCTTTAAGAGTTTTGAATTTACTAGAAAAAAAATACAAAGGATATTACTTATATTAAGGTATTAACCTATGTTAAGGTATCGTACCCAGATTTCTGCATTATATGTTAGCATTGTTATGATACATTTCTCACAATCAACATTAGTGCATTACCACAAATAAAGACTTTACACACTTAGATAACACCATCCCACCCCCACCCCCATATCCTTTGCGTCTATCAACATTACATTTAGTTTTTGGTCTCTTTAATGGTCTGTGACAATGGTTCATTATATATATGCTGTGTTGGTGCTGGGAATCAAACCTACGTCCTCTGGAACACCAATCAATGCTCTTAACCACTGAACCATCTCTCTAGCCCCAAATTACTGCATTCTTGGCCAATGGGAAGCTTGTTGACTCCTGAACCTGTTGACATGTCTCCTCTGGGGTGTGTGTGTGTGTGTGTGTGTGTGTGTGTCCTTGCCTTATGGCATTATAAGATGGTTCAGGAGCACATGGTATATTTACTACCCTAGCTCTAGAAGTCAGCCTTTTTGTAAGGAACCCTGATCTTGTCACTGAACATATAGTCACTGCTTTGCTGTCATTGCTTCTAGGACTTTTCAGTGGACAGAGCTAGGAAACATGCTTTCTACTACTCACATATGTGCATCTATCTATGTAATTATTTTTTTGCTTCTCATATATTGTACATCTATCTTTGTAATTATTTTATGTATATTTTGATTTAGATCCCTCCTACTCTTAATTCATCTCCTTAAGTTACTTATTCCATATTCCTCTCTTGTTTATTTTAATTTCCTCTTTCCAATATCGGGTAACATGTTAGGCTTCTATCATCTGTGTTCTGTGTATTTGTTTAATTCTGGTATCTGTATGACACATTGTAGAACTGTAAAAATATAACTATTGAGCAAAAATTTATCAAATAGGGTAGTGTTTGTGTATTGTTTTCCTTTTATCTTTTGTTGTATAATTTCTAGTAGGAATATTATTCTCCAAAATCATTTGAATTGGTTTGTAAAAATATTGTTTTAAAGAGTTACAGATTTTTTGCCTCTTAATTCTCTATACTTACTGGTGAACTTATGTCTATTTTAGTAATGTACTTAAATTCAATTGTTATTGTCTTTAAAAAAACAACAAGCATTTCAAATCTTTCCTTAAGAAGAGTGGGATTAGGGTTGCTGTTGTGGTGCACACCTTTAATCCCAGCACTCAGGCAGAGGCAGGCTAATCTCTGTATGTTCAAGCTCAGCCTGGTCCACAGAGAGTTCTAGGCTATCCAGGGCTACACAGTGAGACCCTGATTTTAAAAACAAAAAATTGAAAAAGAATGTGGGCTAGAGAGATGGCTTAGTAGTTAAGAACATTTGCTGCTCTTACAGAGGATCTGGGTTCAGTTCCTAGCACTCACAAAAGTAAATACATTTAAAAGAGAGGGATAAAGCTCTTTGTTACTATTAAAATGATGTGAGAGTGTGGTAAAAGCTGTCATCACACCTTCCATCTAGCTTATGCAGTGTACTTACTTTTAAAAAAGTCATTTATGTAACATTGGGAATTTTGTGATATGAAGGCATAGCATACAAAGAATGTTGTCTTTCCCAGTACTCCCTCCCTCCATCCTCCCCCACACCTGATCCCTCCTGTTCTCATGCCCACCCCCCATCCAGACCCCCATCCCCGCTGTCCACCTAGTCTATTTCCCCTTTACAGTGTCCACCCTTGAGTCTTCCTTGTTATGTAACGTCTTTGGGTCTGTGGGTTATAGTATGGTTATCCTTTTACTTTACAGCTAATATTCACTTATGAGTAAGTATATACCATGTTTGTCTTTCTGGGTCTGGGTTACCCCACTCAGAATGATCTTTTCTAGTTCCATCCATTTGTCAGCAAATTTCATGATTTCATTGTTTTTTAACAGATGAGTAATACTCCATTGTATAAATGTACCACATTTTCTTTATCCATTCTTTGGGTCCAGCTTAAGACCCATACCATGAGAGGCCCACTTCTGACACTGCCTGGAAGGCCAGGACCACAAACAGCCCAGAGACCTAGGATGGAACCAACATGACTGGGAAAAAAAAATCAGTGAAATGAATTTCAATGATCTGCTACGCTCAAAGATCATTGCCTAGCATGAGAGAGACTTCACCTAGCAATTGATGGAAACAGATGCAGAGACCCACAACCAGACATTAGGCATATTGCAGGGAATCCTGTGGAAGAGGGGGCGGAAAGATTATGGGAGCCAGAGGGGCCAAGAACACCAAAAGAAAACCCTCAGAATCAACTAACCTGGGCTCATAGGGGCTCCCAGAGACTGAACCACCAACCAATGTCTTGCATAGGACTGACCTAGGCCCTCTGCACATATGTTACAGTTGTGTAGCTTTGTCTTCTTGTGAGAACCATAACAGAGGGAGCTGGGGTGTCTGACTCCGTTACCTGCTTTTGGGACCCTTTCCTTCTACTGCATTGCCTCATCCAGCCTTAATAGGAAAGGAGGTGCCTAGTATCACTGCACCTTGATATGCCATGGCTGGCTGATATCCATGGGGAGGCCTACCCTTTTCTGAAAAGAAAAGAGGAGTGGATAAGGGGGGAGGCTGAGGGGAGGGACTGGGAGGAGAGGATGGAGGGGAAACTGTGATGGGGCTGGGAAAAAATAATATTAATAAAAAAATGTTGTTTCCTAATGCCAGTCTCCTAGTAAAATTTAAGTTTTAATTTTACTCTGTGCTTTGGAAAGAATTGCTACATGCAGAAGGGCTCTGGGAGAAGCCAGGAGCACATCCCTGCTCAGCTTGCTGGCTTGAATGGGTCAAAGGTTAAACCATCAGTCCATTTCCCAATGTCTTCTTAACAGTGGCTTTCTTTGTATTTTTTCACTTGTTAGGGAAATACAGCAAGTGTTATTGAATGGTAAAACAAAGCAGGTCTTATATCAGACACTGACAGCTTTTTAAAAAGTTGGAATAGGATGTCATTGGATGTTCCCGAGGCAGTCTGATAGTACCACATTTTTATGGAAGTCACTCCTTCAGTGTGAATTATATTGCTAGTCAAAGGAACTTTTTGTATCTGGTGTTCAAGTCAATGTAAATAAATATATGCCTAGTGGACCAGTTTTAGAGAGTAACACTACTCCCCATGGGCCAGGGGAGTGACTGAAGAAAAATCTTTTAAAGATAGCCAACCATAACTTTATTTTCTTTAGCAAACTAGTTAGTGTGGATAATTTTCTTTGTAAACAGACCATTCATCTATCTGATACAGCTTTAAGCATAATTTAGAAAGTGAACTAGTTAATAAGTATATAAAATGCCCTCAGAGGCATGAAATGTTATTTAGGACCTTATTGATAATGGCCATGGAGCATTTCTGAGTATCTATGCAGATTAGATCTTGAACAGCTGCATAGAGCACATAGAAGTCATGATTCCTGTCTCTGTGAACTAACTTGAATACAGTCTTTCATCTAGAGATCTCACTGTTTTGTCCAGTTTATGAATCCCTCAACTCCTCTATGAAAGGTCCATTCAGTTTAATACAGTCCAGCTTTGTGGTTTAGAACTCTAGAAACTGCTTTTGTTTTAGAATACACAAAAAGTTAACAAATTAATATGACAGTTTTTTTAGAATTAGATAAAATCTACTTTAAAGGATGTCTTTCAATAAAACTTTTGAGAACTTTGGATTCTAGCTCAAATTTAATTTGTCATTTTGATTCTGTCCTGGAACTGCCTGTGTAGACCAGGCTACTCTCAAATTTGTAGTGATTCTTCTTAACTCTGTTTTCCAAGTATTGGGATTACAGGCGTGTGCCACCATGCCTGGCCTGAATTTAACTGTCTATGAACTATATTACCTTAAGAAAAATCTGAATGTTATAAAGTTTCCCCTTTTTTGTGGTTTAACAGTTAGGTCTTACAGCATTAAGAAAAAGTATGACTGTTCTTGTTAAACAGCTTATTTCTTCTGCATACACTTAAAGAGTGCTCTTTTTCTGTCCTTTTCCTTCTCTTAAGAGGCTCAATTCTTAGACTGTGTTCTATGTGAAGTGTTCTGCAAACACTTTAGAGTTAAGTAAGCTGAAAATCAAATCATGTTCATAAAATTTCTATGTCATATCATCTGTTCCATATTTGGTATTTATATTACTTTTTTTCCCCCTCTAGTAACATGCATGTTGCTTGGCATTTTATGTTGTATACCTCTTATTTCTTTCTACAGACAGTGAGCTCTTTTAATTCAGGGATCTTGACTTAGTTCAACTTTTACAAAAATTAATATGCAATATTAAATAGGTATGAAATAAATTTCAGGGGATTCTTTTCATTGCTTCGGAACACAGACATATATCAGTCATGACAATAGACAAATTTGACTAATTTTACTGAGGAATTTATTTGTAGTTAAAACTTACAGTTGTAATATCATTTTTTCATATGTAAAAATTAAGGACCATAGAAATTTTGATCCAACCATTTCAAATCTACAATGACAACACAAAAGATTGGTATACATTAGGATCAGAGTAATAGGAATGAAATTTATTCATGCAGTCAGTGGATATTTTAGCATAAACTAAATGCTAACCACTCTTATAGCTGTGGATAAAGTACTTTATTAATAAAAAATAAATAAACATGATTCCTACCTAATGGAACTTATAGTTAATAAACAGAAAAAAATTTAAACGAGATAGTAACAGGATATGAGGATTATGAATAAGTAGGATTATGTGACAGAGCAACTGAATGGAGGTATAGACAGTGGTTAAGAGAGAAAAAAGATAAGGACACACCTCACTTATGCACTCTAAGTAGTTTCTCAAGAGTCCATGGAAAACTAACCTATTTTGGGTCTGGGCCAGGAACTGGAAAAGAAAACAAAGAATAAGTCACAGTCTGTTGGGGTCATGATAATGCAACCAGTTTGGAGGATCTCCTACAGACCGTATATGTGACTGCGATTAATTAGAACACATCCATTATGTAAAATATGAGTTTATAATGGGCCAGAACTGAACAATCAAATATCCTGTTTTTCCCTTAAGAACTGTATCTCAGGAGAACTAAATAGTTCAGAAAGATAGTTTATTCATGTAGAATTCCAACCTATAAATAAAGAATAACAAATTATTTCAATAGAATGAAATTAAATACCTGTGCATTAAAATTGTTCATGTTTTTCTGCTTATATTTATGAGTGTTTTATTTAGGAAATATAAGATATAAGAGTCTTTAAAAGAAATGGAAGTAAGAATTTTGCAGGTATGATTGTGAGGTGGTAGAAAGATATTTCATGTAATGGAAACAACATAAACAAGGTACAGAAGTGAGAAAAATACTGTTATATAGTCAATGATGACTTACCAGTTGGGTTCCCCAGAGTACAAGTGATGTTAAGTGGAAGTACTGGAGATTGTAGTTAAGATGAGTTCTCAGAATACATAGTACCTGGAAATAGTGAAACCCAACTATTGCCAAGTTCAGGAAGAACTTATGATCCAAAGGAGCTTTAGTTCTTGCTATGCATTGGATGATATATGGGTAGATACATTTTCCTCTTCTGGTATACAAGAGTTTGGCTGCTGGAATTTAGAAATGTGGCTCATGCCTCAGCCAAATTACAGCAGGATCCTGAGATGCCAGCTGTGTGGTAGGTTAGTTTGGTGATATAAAATGGATATCCCTTAAGTCCCACTTTTCTCATCTTTATATATATATTTTACAGGGTATCCAGAAGTTGGCTAGTCAATATCTGAAGAGAGATTGGCCTGGAATAAAAAGTGATGAGCGGAATGATTACAGGTAACTTTCTCTGTCTCTGTCTCTGTCTCTGTGTGTGTGTGGTCTCAGAGGTCAACCTCAGATGTCATTTCTCTGATACCATCAACTTATTTTTTAATACAGTGTCTCTTACTAGGCCCTGGAGTTTGCCAGTTAGGCTAGGTTGTTTGGCAAGCAAGCCCTAGGGAACATCTTTTCTCCACCTTCCCAGCGCTGGCATGATAAGCACATGCCATCATACCAGGTTTTTTATGTAGGTACTGGGAATTGAACTCAGTCCTCATGCTTGCATGGCATGTACTGTACAGACTGATCATGACTCTAGTTCCTTTCCTTTTTTTAAAATGGTTTTACCCAGAGGCCTATTATAGTTAGATAATGTAACACTCCAGTTTTTAAAAGTATTACTTCTTTCTTTGCCTATGTTTTTAAGACAATTATTTTAAAATTTATATTCCATAACATATGAATAAGCTTTGTGAATTAGATTAGTTCAACACATCTTAATCAAAAATTATATTAATTAATCAGTACCCACATATGGAATTGAAAGAACAGAGAAACAGATTGTTTTCTCTCTCTCTCTCTTTTTTTTTTTTTTTTTTTTTTTTGAGACAGGGTTTCGTTTTTCTTTGTGTTTTTTTGAGACGGGGGTTCTCTGTATAGCTTTTGAAACCTATCCTGGAACTCACTCTGTAGACCAGGCTGGCCTCAAACTCACAGAGATCCTCCTGCCTCTGCCTCCCAAGTGCTGGGATTAAACACATGTGCCACCACCACCTGGCTAGGTTAGGTTCTTTTTTTTTTTTTTTTTTTTTTTTCGAGACAGGGTTTCTCTGTGTAGCTTTGCGCCTTTCCTGGAGCTCACTTGGTAGCCCAGGCTGGCCTCGAACTCACAGAGATCCGCCTGCCTCTGCCTCCCGAGTGCTGGGATTAAAGGCGTGCGCCACCACGCCCGGCTTAGGTTAGGTTCTTTTATGAATCTATGATATTAGAACATTGTTGCAATAGTAATGAAACAAGATTACACTGCTATTATGCTCACCAACTTGTTTAAAGTAAATCTTAAATTTTGAAAGTTGAGATCTTTGTGAAAGAGTTTTTACATAATGAGCGAGAAGTACTTTTATGTAATAGGATACTTAATTAGAAATGTATATGTAAGAGGTTGTGCAAAAGCTTACCAGTTCATGTTTTACATGAAACCTTTAAAGAAGGCCAGTGACAGCAAGTCCTCAGTAACCTACCAGTATCTCGTGATTTGTTTAGACTTTGATGCCTTGTAGGGCATCAGAATTTGAAAATATTTATTGGTTTTTGTGCTTAGAGATATCCTTAGTTTGGAAGGTAGACAAGTCAACTCAGCGTTTACCATCTTTTTGGAATTAAGACCAATTCCAACAAATAGTAGTAAAAAAAAAAATTGAGTAGTTAAGACCTCGGTATGAAGTGTCCAATTTAAAGCCTGAGTTAGAAAGCATGCAACTGAAATGTCGGTGAAGACTGACATTATCACAGCATTTCTTAAGAATGGGGCTAGAGCCGGGTGGTGGTGGAGGACAACTTTAATCCCAGTATGATCTCTGTGAATTCAAGGCCAGCCTGGTGTACAGTGAGTTCCAAGACAGCCAGAACTGTTAGACAGAGAAACCCTGTCTTGAACCGCCACCTTCCAAAGAATGGGGCTAGAAAGTGGAATATTAGAAGAAATCCCAAAGTTATTCACATTGGCAGACTTCAACTTCTATAGCTACAAAATAATAGATGTTATAATTTTAATATTAAAGTAAAATAGGAAATAAAAATAGATATTTTCCTATGAACTTACTAGCATGTAAACAATTCACCTGAAGGGAAATAGATAGGAGGATCAAATTCTATATAGAAGAAATAGGTAAAAGTGGTTAGTAAACAGGCTCTATATTACTGATGTGAATCAGTCCTCCAGAAGAGACTTTGTTGCTGATACAGGATTACAAGTGATGGATGAGGTGTATTCTAGTTTGTTTGAAATTCAGGAGTAGGTTATTAAAGAACAAAGAGTAATGGCTATGCTCCCAGGCAAGCCTATAAAACCTAATTGTAAGAGGTATTTTAACCCAACAGTTACCAAATATTTACTAAATGCCAACACCTTGTAAATACTTTATTCATGTTTGTGATTCTTAAAACAACCCAGCGAGGAAAATATAATTATCCTTATTTTATATAGTAAGTTAGCTGTTAAAGTAGATGTTAGGATTAGAGACCCTGAAAGATACGGTGTCTGTTTTTCAGGAGCTTACAGAAAATAGCCACTATAAACAGTTGCCAGATTGGGAAGTAGAGGGTCATATGACAGAAAAATCTCTGCTTATATAGCACTTAGTCTTAAGGAGTGTGCAAGACTTTGCCAAGCAGACAGCTTGGTGAAAGGAATGCGAGCAGAAGTAACATCTTGAAGGTGTGGAGCATACGAAAAAACGGTATTGGGTAGCAGTAAAAGTTCAGGATGGCTGGTGTGAAATGCAGCAGTTGGAGGATAAGCCTGGCAGTGGTGTGGAGAATATATAAGTAAGCATCATAAAGGGCTTTGATGATCATGCCTAGGATTTATATTTTTATTCAGAAGGTAACAGAGGCATTGAAGAACTATCAGTAGAGAAGCCCATGACTAATTCCACAGTCATAGTTCAAGGTAGAGTAGAGTAGCACAAAAATGTCCACAAAGTATAAAACTTCATAATTCCTCATTTATCTTCATTTGAACCATGAAAATTATAGTAAAAAATGGGGAGATTTCAGAGGTTTCTAAGAGTGAAGTTACTTACAGTTGATTTGGGGGAAATTTCAGAGGTTTCTAAGAGTGAAGCCAGAGGACTTACAGTTGATTTGGTTTGGGGGTTTGTGATATTTATTCTGAGGCAAAGTATAGACAGCTTCCTCTGTATCTAAAATAGTTCTTGGCACAGAAGACCCTTGATAAATATTTACTGACCAACTTAAAAAAAAGTGGGAAGGGAGGGAGGGTTATACAGTGACTCCAGGAGGTTTTCTTTTCAGTCTTTCATATTATTTTATTTTCTTCCTTTAACCTAGTAATATGATACCCAATTTTTGTCGTAACTGGTAGGTCTGTAAACAGACTTACCCGATTTACAGGCAAGGAAGATGCTGCTTCTTGAAATAGTCCCACCATGGAGCCTCTGGTCATCCAGCCCAAGCCACTCCCTCCCCTGACTTCATCTTCACTCTATTCTGTGGCCACTTCACTGAAATGTTCCACACTTTACCTTTGCATGGTTTCCATGGTTTTGCCACGTTTTTCATGCACATATGTCTGACCTTACTGCACTTGCACCACCTTTGGGTTCTCAGCCTGTTGGCGAGCACGGTCACTCCCGGGGCCTGTGCTGTCTTTCCTCTCTTTTCCAGAGTCACTTTCAGCAGCAGCATCTAAGCTTGCTCCTGAGCTCCCGACTGCTCTGGTGGTAGCAAAAGGTCTACTCCCACAAAATTTAACTTAGGCAATTTGAGAGGATGGTGAAGGTATTCTAGAGAAGATAATAGCGAGATCAGAATTGAGGGTAAGAATGGCAATTGCCAATTTAAGAAACTTAATTGTTTTTATTCGGAGGATTATAATACAATTATATCATTTCTTTCCTTCCCTTTCATCTCTCCAAACCTTTCCATATGCCCTTCCATTATCTCTTTCAAATTCATTGCTTTTTAAAATTAATTATTGCTACCTATGTATGTGTATATATATATACATATACTCCTAAATACATAAATACAGCTGGTTCAGAAGTATAATGTTACTTTATGGTTATTTTCAGGGATGATCATTTGTTATTGGATACCCAGTTGGTGTGCTCTTCCCTGGGGAAGATTATTTTTATTGCTCTCAGCATGCCTTAGTTGTCTGAAATTCTTTGTAGGATTGAGGTGTCATGGGCTTTTCCTCCATCCACTTGTCTGTTGGTGTTGTCCTTGTTCAGCTCATGTTTAGACAGTCATTTTGGTGAGTCTTTATGGGTGTAGCTTTTTACATTCTTAGGAGACATAATCTCACAGAAAACTCCATGATCTTCTTATCTTTTAAAAATCTTCCGCCCCCTCTTCTGAGCTTTAAATGTCTGAGTGTCTTGTAGAGACACTTGTATATATATATATATATATATAGATATATAGATATATATCTGTTGAGAATGAAATTGGCAATTTTATTTATTCATTTGAAGCTTATTTGGTTTTAGTAATTTCAGTTTCCTGTTTAATTTAGTTAATTTATAGTTGGATTTAGTTTAAAAATTCTTATCAAAGTAATACATGATTATCATTAGTTAAACAGTTTAGAAGAGTATAAACAGTACAAAGTCTAGCCTCTTCTTTCCCGGGTATCACCTACTCACATTCTATTCCCTGGAGCAATTGCTGTAAGAGGCACATGGTCTCTTCTTTTTACCTTTTTTTTTTCCTATGTGATTTATTCATGACCATAATATTTACAGCTTTGTTCTTTTTAACAGGATTAGAGTTACTGTATACATATGTTCCTATAAATGTCTCTCTGCCAGCAAATGTGCATATGCCTACACACATGCACAAAATCTACTTTAGACAGCCATTCACATCAGTGTTCATTCTTTTTAATGGTTGTTTTAATGTCAGGGTGTGGATGACTTGTGTCTGTTATTCATTTCCCTGTTGGTAGTTAATTTCTATTATAAATAATGCTATAGTGAATAAATCTCCTATCCTCACAAAATATATCTTTGTACACTATGAAACTGTAACTATATCTGTGGGGTAAATTCTCAGAGAAGGAAATTCTGGGTAAAGGTTTAGTACATTCAAAATGGTGATATTAGAAATTGTCTACCATAAGTTCTTTATTGATATATTTATATTTCTTCAAATGATATTTAAAATTACTCTTTTCTATTAATCGAGTTATACATTATTATTAGCATTCCTGAATGGTCCTTTATTTCATTTGCCAGTCTGATGATGCATGAACCATTAATGCTGTGAAACTACCCATTGACTAAAAACTAGACTTTTGTAATACTATCTCTGGGGGTGTTTTTTGTAATCTTTGCAGGTAGGTTTTCTGTATTTTCACTATCAGTACTCCTCAAAGTCCCCTACTCAGCTTTCTGGATATTTCCCTTACCAATCCTGGTTTTGAATATTTTTTGTTGGGGCTGGAGAGATGACTTAGTGGTTATAAGCACTGGCTGCTCTTCCAGTGATACTGGGTTCAATTCCTGGCTCCCATGTCAGTTCACAGCTGTCTATAATGGAAGTCCCTTGGGATCCAATGCCCTCTTTTGATGTGTAGACAGACATGCAGACAAAACACCCATATAAAATAAATAATTATTGTCTGTAAACCGGCACTGACATTTTTTATTAGAAAATATATTTCAGCCTAGAAAACAAAACTCAGATATCTTCCACATCTAGATTTCATCTTCTCTTTTTTGGAATGTTAAGTAGCTGCTCCTCTCTGCCCATGATTGCTCCCTTTCACAATTCCATTTTCTACAGTGCAACAAACTGTCTTTACTTTTCATTATGACTGTCTTCATGTCTTTGTAAAATAGGCCTTCCACTACTCAGCTGCTTAAAAATCTTTTGTTTTTATCCTTGCCAGCAGAAGGAATTTAAATTTCTGTTTACCATATTCAAAGCCATGAAGAGACCTGATTGCAAATTACCTGTGTCTTATCTGCAGCAGCTTCCCTTTTGTCTAACCTGGAATGCCTTAGCTTCAGTTTTGCTGCAGTTCTTTTTTTTATATTAACATAATTTTTTATTGATTCTTTGGGAATTTCACATCATGCACCCCCGCCCCAAATCTCACTCATCTCCCAGTTCCTTCGTATTCACCCTTCACCCTTTAGTGTCCCCCCCAAGAAAAGTAAAAAAAAAAAAAAGATAAAAATAAAAAATACAAATAAGAATATTAATTAAAAAACAAAACCACGTTGCTCCATCTTCAATGAATTGTGTGGGTGTTATCCTTGGCAACAGGGCCCCACTGTCAGTTTGTGGAGAGCAACCTTTTGTTTTACCATAACAAAAGGAATTTAAGGCGTGTGCCACCACAACTGGCTCCTATTGCCTTATCATTCGTCTTAGTGGCATTGGAAGTTGCTGTGTGTCATGAGGTATACACTTTTGTCGAAACAGCTTTACTTGCAAATGTGCATTGTGTAGTGTGTTGTTGGTCAGGTACACTGTCAATACTGGACCCTTACGGAAACTCCTCTCAGATACCCTGCTGTTGCCTTGAGTCATGGAGATCCTATGGCTGTGGTTCCATAAGACCAGTCCTTTGCTGTACTCCAGCATGCTACAGATGGGGTAGATGTTGGGGTGAGCCAACTCAAAGCCCTGGAGGTGTCTGGGTGGTGGCTGAGTTGGTAGTCCAGGCTGCAAGTTGTCTTCTTTCCTCCTGTCAGGAATATTAATGAACAAGCTTCTAAGAGATAATAACCAAACATGACAAAATAAAATATAATAAGATAAAGCAAAAACTTTCATATCAAAGTTGGACACAACAACCCATCAGGAGTAAGAGTCCAAAGAGCCAGGTACAAGAGTCAGAGACATGCTCATTCTCGCAGTTAGGAGTCCCTTAATAACTAAGCTAACAGCTATAATGTATATACAGAGGACCTGGTTGCAGACCCGTGTAGAACCTGTGCTTGCTACTTCAGTCTCTGAGTTTTTTATGCGCGTTGCTTAGTTTTTCCAAAGGACCCTGTTCTCCTGGTGTCCTCCATCCCCTCTGGCTCTTGTAATCTTTCTCCCTCCTCTTCTGTGCAGTTCCCTGAGCTCTGAGGTGAGGGATTTGATGGAACTCTCCCATTTAGATTTCTCTCTCTACATAATGTCTGCCTGTGGGTCTCTGCATCTGTTCCCATCTACTGCTGGAGGAAGCCTCTCTGATGTTTGTAATATGGATCTTAAAAGGTCTTATTAAATAAAAATCCTGGAGCCAGATATTGGACTTAAAACCTGAGAGATCAGAGGAATGAAAAAGCCACAGCTAACCTCACCTCACCAACTCTGCAGCTTCCAAAGAGACCTACTTCTTGTATACCTATTCCAATATGGCTTTCTGTTCTGCCAACTCATTTCCTCCCCGCCCAGCTACATCCCTTCCTCTTCCAGCCCAGCTCTGTCACTTCCTGTCTGTCTGTGTGGACCTCGAGACCCTTATGGTTAACTAGTGTTGGAATTTAAGGCGTGTGCCACCACGACTGGCTCTGTTCACAGTGTGGCCTTGAACTCACAGAGATACAGACGGATCCCTGACTCCCGAGTGATAGGATTAAAGGCATGTGCTACGATTGCCTGACTTCTATGTTTAATATAGAAGCTTTAATATAGAGCTTTCCCTCTGATCTTCAGATAAACGTTATTGGAGGATACAGATAAATATCACCACAGATGTTGACTGGATGAGGTACTGATATATGAGTATAGCAGAATATCATTAGAAATCATTTTATTGATTTTCTTTTTTAGGTGGGTAGTGTTTGGTTTTTACCCCAGGTCTCTGGGCTATCTAGTCTCTGGGTCTTGGTTACCCAAGCAAAGCAGTGTTGAGTATGGTTCCTTCTCATGGAATGGGCCTTAAGTCAAATCAGACATTGGTTGGCTACTCCTACAAGTTCTGTGCCACCGTCACCCTAGCATATTTTGCAGGCAGGACAGATTGCAGGTCAAATGTTTTGTAGTTGGGTTGGTGTCCGTGTTTCTCTTTTGTAGCCTGCAGAGTACCTTCCAAACCAAACAGACTAGAACATAGGGGTGAAGGCTCCATGTAGGCACCAGCTTGATGTCTCCATCTTCAATGAATTGTGTGGGTGTTATCCTTGGCAACGGGGCCCACTGTCAGTTTGTGGAGAACAACCTTTTGTTTTACCAACATCTGGATTGTTTGGGGATTTCCATGGAACCCACTTGACCAACAACTCAGGTGAATGTAACCTAGTCCCGCCACTGGAAAGCCTTGCCTGGCTACAAGAGATGTCCAGTTGAAACTCCATATCCCCCATAACTAGGAGTCCTCATTAGGACCACCTTCATAGATTCCAGGAAATTTCCACTGCACTAGGTTTCTACACAACCTCCCAGGTATGCTCCATATTCCTGCAGTCTCTCCTGGCACTCTCTCCTTCCACCCCATCTTCTTCCCTCACCTGCCCCCAGTTAACCCATAAAATCTATTCTCTTTCCCCCTCCCAGGGACATCCCTGAATCCTCTCTAGACCCCTCCTTTACATAACCTCTCTGGGTCTACGGATTGTAGCTTGGTTATCATTTACTTTACTTTAACTTCTAATGTTGCTTTATAGGTGAATACATACCACATTTATCTTTGTGATTTTTTTTCTAGTTCCATGCATTTACCTGCAAATTTCATGATGTCATTTTTTAATAGTAAGCACAGTTTTTGAATGGTAAGCTCAAGCTGAGAATTACTACATTTTGTAAATGTAATTTAATACCCCACCAATAATATAAAGACCACTCACATTCTTTACTCAAGTCTCTCAGTAGCAACATCCTACATATCTATTGTATAGCTTGATATTTCCACCTTATTAGTAAGTTGGGGCAATAAAAATGTGTGGGGTGTGCTACAAGATTATGTTGCTTGAACTTGAACTTGAGCCAGGTGTGGTGGTGCATCCTTGTAATTCCAACACTCTGAGAGGCTGAGGCCAGAGTACTGTGGCAGGTTCAAGGTTGGGTTGAGCTTCATGTTTGCTACTGGATATCTAGTAATTTCAAAACGTTTTTAGTGAAAAGATCTCTCTTTATTATGCATTTCAAATGACACTCATTCATTCATCCATTCATTGTCACATATTCTTCCAATTCTTCTGTTTGCAGTGCACTTGTTCATAAGCACATACTCCTGTTTCTTTTATGAAGTTTTCACTATGTAAGGAAATTAATTAATTTTTATATAATTAAGCAGTTTTACAGAAATACTTGTTTTGGGGTTTGGGTTTGTGTGATTTTGTTGTTGTTGTTGTTTGTTTGTTTTGTTTTGAGGCAGATTTTTTTTTTTTTTTTTTTTTTTTTTTTTTTTTTTTTTTTGGTTTTTCGAGACAGGGTTTCTCTGTGTAGCTTTGCGCCTTTCCTGGAACTCACTTGATAGCCCAGGCTGGCCTCGAACTCACAGAGATCCGCCTGCCTCTGAGCCAGATTTTTTTTATGCAGCCCTGACTTTCCTGGAACTTGCAACTATAGATCAGGTTGGCCTTTAACTCACAAAGATCTGCCTGCTTTTGCCTCTCTGTGCTAGGATTAAAGGAGTGTGCCACCTTGCCAGGGTATAAAATATTTATTGAAGGAAAAATGCTGGAGCCTTGAATAGCTAGCAGAGGTGGGTTGTTTAGTTGAGCCTCAAGGTTGGTGTGGTGGTGATCATGAGACTGCGTAAAGGAAGTTACATTTCAGATGAACTTTGAATTGTGAACAGCAGTGAACCAGGGGGAGGGGCTGTGCAGTAAAGGAAGGACATAGATCATGGACTTCATCTCCTCCATCTCTCCCTTTCTATGCCACAGTTTCTCTGTTCATTTACTGTTCATTTTCATTACAGTTTAGAAATATGTTGAAGTATGAACTTATAACTGTCAAGAATAGCACTGAGATATTTCCCCCCTCGGTGCTGAGGAAAAATGTCAGTTATTTGACTGTATGATAGTTTGCATTTTGAGTCCTGTCAATTGTCAGGTAGTGAGGCCATGGAAGACACCAGTTTTGCTGTATTAAGTCTATCCATGATTTTATACTTATATAATACATTGAATTTTACAAAGAGGTAAGTGGTATATTTTTTCCTAAATATATGATCATATTTAAACCAATTGAGTTTACTATATGGAGTGATATCTAAGACTCATTGGTTGGAGATCCCCCCTCGGTGCTGAGGAAAAATGTCAGTTATTTGACTGTATGATAGTTTGCATTTTGAGTCCTGTCAATTGTCAGGTAGTGAGGCCATGGAAGACACCAGTTTTGCTGTATTAAGTCTACCCATGATTTTATACTTATATAATACATTGAATTTTACAAAGAGGTAAGTGGTATATTTTTTCCTAAATATATGATCATATTTAAACCAATTGGGTTTACTATATGGAGTGATATCTAAGACTCATTGGTTGGAGATCATAGTTTGATCAAGTGTTTTGTTTGTTGCTTTCTTTGGTTTGTTTTGTCTTTTTGAGGCAGGGTCTTATTATGTGGCTCTGACTGACCAGGAACTTGCCATCTAGACCCAGCTGACCTTGAACTAGCTTGGGTTTTTCTTTTTCTACCTTAATAATATCATCAGTTTATATATTTTTTTGTATTGTATAATCCTGTAGTAGAAAAATTCTTTTAAATATGAGGGAAATTCGGAAAATAAAATTAAAATTTATCATTCAGTTTCAGTGTTTCTCATTTAAAAAACTAAGTGCCATTCATTCTTATAAGTTATAAAATATAATAGAAGAAAATTCTAGAACTGACTAAAACTTTTGGTAAGTTAGAAAAAATTGGTTTGAAAAGGAAGTTGGCTAGAAAAATAAAAGATGAATAATTCTTTGACTTCCTCAAGAGGTTCTCAGCATGGTATCAGGCAAGGTGTGTGGTTTGCTTGGAGTACATCACACTGTGATGCTGGCCAGGCATGTTACAGCAGGGACAGATGTAGAACACCACCACTGTTTTCTTTTTTAGACAAAATAGGCATCTCAAGCACATAGAGATTTTGTTTTCAATATAGTTTTCCAACTGAGTAGGTTTACGTAAGACCTACTTATGTAGTTGAAAGAGAATGTGCTTTAGATGTATATAGCCTTCATCTTTATTTCTGTACTATCATATTCTTGAGTGACCTACTTACTCTCTTAAGTCTGAGCCTTATTCACCTTATCTGTAAAATAGGAAACTACCCATAATGAAATAATACAAATTGATCATAACATTTAAAGTCTACATTACTAATTTATTTTACAGTTCCATTTTGTCTCAGGTTATGTTTGTGTTCTTTTTATTCCATTATTAATAATAAAATTCCCTACTCATGAGCTATATAGAAATAGAGTATTCAGCACACATGTGCTAAAATATTACATATAAGACAACATAAGATAAATTTATAGTAATGAATAGGATAGTCATTCTGTCAATTCTAGTGACCAAAAACCTAGCCAATTTTTTTCCCTTACTTTCCCTGCCTAATACTTTTCTGTCCTTCTTTGAATTTAGGAGTATGTATCCTGTTTGGAAATCTTTTCTTGAGGGGACAATGCAGGTAGCCCAGTCTCGGATCAATATATGTGAAAACTATAAAAACTTCATTTCTGAACCTGCAAGGACAGTAAGAAGCTTAAAAGAACAACAACTAAAACGGGTATTGTTTCTATTTTGTCTTTTGTTATGTGTATTTTAATACTTTAATCTGTAAGATTATGTTATAATTGCTTTTAAAACTTAGAGCTATTAAAAAAATGTGTTCACAAATGTTCCTGGATAACATTTTTACCAGGATTTTTCAACATGTGCCTTCTTGTTTGTTTTGTTTTCTCTGTGTAGCCCTGGCTGTCCTGGAACTTGCTCTGTAGACCAGGCTGGCCTTGAACTCAGAGATTCACCTGCCTCTGCTTCCCAAATGTTGCAATTAAAGGCGTGAGCCACTACTGCTTGGTATCATGTGCTCTTTAACTTAAATACTTTGTTATCTGATAAAGTTGAGTATAATTTAAATTTATAGATATTGGGAAAGCTCAATAAATCATTTGTGCCATGTGCTACTTACATCAGGGTTGGTGGTGCACACTTTTAATTCCAGCGCTTGGGAGGTAGAAACAAAACAGATTTCTGTGAGTTCAAGGCCAACCTGGTCTACATAGGAAATTCTAGACCAGTCAGAGCTAGAGTGAGACCACTTAAATAGTTCAAGTAAATGTAGCTACATAGTTATACAATATTGGTTTGATGTGTGTTAAAATACTTACATTCTCAATCCCATTAAGTCTTGGAAAAGTTTGCATTAATCAGTCTTAATATCAAGTTGGGCCATTTTGGGAAACTTAAAAGAAAGAAATCGACACATTTTGCCAAATATACTAGTAACTTTAATTTTTAAAAACCTAGTGAGTAGCCGGGAGTAATGGTGCACACATTTAATCGCAGCATTTAGGAGACCCAGGCACATGGATCTTTATGTTTGAGGCTATCCTGGTATACATAATGAGTTGCAGGCCAGCCAAGGCTACAGTGCAATTCTGTCTCACCCCTCACCTCACCCCTCCAGAAGACTAGTGATTAGTTTAAGAATAGCTGGATGTGGTGATGCATACCTATAGTCCTAGCTATTCAGAAGGCCAAGGAAGAAACAATGTAAATTTGAGGACTGCCAGTTTAAAGCCAACCTAGCAAATACTTTGTCTCAAAAAAAAAAAAAAAAAAAAAAAAAAAAGATTAATTATATACACAAGTAAACATTTTCAAAGGACTTGTTTCTTTGATTTAATTTAAAAATGATGGGAAAATGTTAATGTTGAATATCATTTTTATGAAAGGTTTGCTATTAAAGGAAGATGTTTAATACATAACTGCTGCTGTATGTCAGAGCTGTGCTTCGTGGCTCTTAACTTGGTTTGTAAATGTCACCTGTTGAGGCAGTTATATTACTTTAGCCTCTCTTATTGATGAGAAACTAAGACTAATGGGATTAAAAGCCCTGTGTCATGTAACTGACGGCTGGAAATACTGAGATGTAAACCCAGGTTGTCCTCCCACAAAGCCCAAGGTCTTGATGCGTTGTGGGAACCCTGGCATGTCAGAGTCTCTCACATTTTCTCACTCTGGCTAGTTGAATTTTTCTTTAGCCTGAAATAAAACTGCATTAAGTCCTAGTAGGAAAAATTAGACGTTTAAATTGTGTCCTTTTTTTGACAAATTAAGTTACCATGATATCTGATAAAATTCTTTATTAGAAATTACTAATACTTTAGGAAATAGTAAAGTAATTACTTAAGGAGATAGCATTTCAGGAGTCATACAATGTTTGGTTTTAATTTTATTTTTATTTCAGAAATTTAAAAAAAAAAACTCATTCTGTAGGCCAACTATGATTTCAGTAGCCCAGAGTTAATATTAAATATTTATATGTGTACACATAATTTTTTTACTTTTCTAGAACATTCATCTAATATCGTTTGGCTTAGACACATTGGTGTAAGAATGCCTATAGCTTATCTTTGCCAAAGATGATCACTTTCAAAGGACACGTGGTGAACAAAGTATACAACTACTCCAATGATTTCTTTTTTTTTTTCTTTTTGGATTTTTGAGACAGAGTTTCTCTGTTTAACAGTCATGGCTAACCTGGAACTCGCTCTGTAGATCAGACTGGCCTTGAACTCACAGAGATCCACCTGCCTCTGCCTCCCGAGTGCTGGGATTAAAGGCATGCTGCACCACCACCACCACCACCACCACCACCACCACCACCACACACAGCTCTGCCAATGATTTCTAGTTAGAGAATATAGTGTATGAGTTTTTTTGTGTCCGAGGTTTGAGGGGAGGAAAGTGTGTAATTTTGTAGGAGGAGTAGAAGGTAAAACAGAGAATTTATTCTAATGTTTTATCCTGGCAGAAACACTAATTTCCAGTTGCCAGTACATTTGCCAAATCTAATTTGGTTACTGAAAAGTTCCGTCTTTTTTCAGTAACACAATGGTTTGAAAGAATATAACTGCTTTTGATGTTTTTCTCTCTTCCATTATTGGAATAGTCCCAGACCTGAATCTAACCAATCATCTTGGGCAAGGAATATTTGATGAGATTTAACAATTCTTTTTCCTATGAATGACCTTGTTTTATATTATAGTTGATAATGTATTTATATTTCATCTAGAAAGTTACCGAACATTACGTACTTATTGGCATACTTGTCAAAACTTTGATATTGAGCATAACTGACATCTCCTTTAAATGGCCTTAAGCCCAGAAGAGACTATGTTAGTTTATATATCTAAAATTTCTGGGATTTCAAGTATGGACAGATCCAAGGTCTCAAATGCTTATATTTAGAACTCACATTAAAAAAAATCAGTCATCAGCTCTACTTTTACCAATGTCTTCCTTTTGAAAAAGCTTTTTAATAGTAGTGTTATAAGTGTGTATGATGTATGTGATTAAGTGTGGGCATGCATGTGTAGAGGTTGGAGGACAACATTCAGGAGCTTATTCTCTCTTTACAATGTGATCCCAGCCTCTGACTGAGCTAGATAAGCCTGTGCAGCAAGCATTTTTACCTGATGAGCCACCTCTTTGGCTTGATGGCCTCTTACTTTCTTTTTTAGTAATTCTTCTCTCACTAGGTTATAGGTAGGCAACCTTAGATTTTTTTTTCTTTCTTAGAATTTTCAGTGAACCTACCAGAGTTGATTTCCATACTGACTGAATCTTTTTATTTTGGTATTTAAATAAATTTTTTGTTTATTTGTTTTGTTTTTTGAGACAGCTTGTTTGTTTTTTTGAGACAGGGTTTCTCTATGTAAGAGCTCTGGCTGTCCTGGAACTCCCTCTGTAGACTAGGCCGGCCTTAAACTCACAGAGATCCACCTGCTTCTGCCTCCCAAGTGCTGGTATTAAAGGCATGTTCCACCACTGCCCGGTTTTAAGTAAATCTTAATGTAGTTTTTAGTTTTAGAATTTTTGGCTTACTAAAAAAAAATAGATCCTGCCGGGCGGTGGTGTCGCACGCCTTTAATCCCAGCACTCGGGAGGCACAGCCAGGCGGATCTCTGTGAGTTCGAGGCCAGCCTGGGCTACCAAGTGAGCTCCAGGAAAGGCGCAAAGCTACGCAGAGAAACCCTGTCTCGAAAATCCAAAAAAAAAAAAAAAAAAAAAAAAAAAGATCCTATGTTTCAGGTGTAATTTTTTTTTTCTGAGACAGGGTTTCTCTGTGTAGGTTTTTTTTTTTTGGGGGGGGTGCAGGTATAATTTTTTTTATGTTTTTCTTTTATTCTATGTTTTCTTTAAATATTTCATTTTTCTTTTTTTCCATAATACTACAGGTTAAACACAGGACCTTATGTGTGGTAGGAAAACTTTACCATTGAGCCATATCCTAACCTTTTTTTTTTTTTTTTTATCCTGTTAAACATACTAATCATAATTCTACTATGTGAGTCATACTGGTCGCTTTTTATTATTGAACATCTTTTCTTGGTTTCCATCATGTGGGTCCCAGCAGTCAAACTCAGTAATTTTGGCCTATTTTGTACTGGATACGATGGATAAAAAACTTTGGAGGGTCTGGGATGTCTTTGTCAAAGAGAATGAAGTTTGACAAGCTGGCAGAATTCTAGTCCTTGTCCCATTGTGGTCTGATTTGGGACTTTTTCAGGCTTGGTTTATTTTACTTACTCCTGTGGACTTAACTTACCTGCTTTCTCTGCTGAGAAGGCTTAAACTGTAACCTTTGTCCTCTCAGAGCATGTGGCTGCTCTGACCCTCTGCTCTGCTGAACGCTTGGCCCTCAGCTACTGTTGACTAGATTCCTTGTTTCATTTCACACACGCTTTTTAGAAGTCAGCTAATGACTCGGGGAAATTATATTTGGTTTCTTTGGACTTGCTTGCTCCTCTGCAGTAGCTTTCTTTCTAGGTCTTTGCTTTATAAGTTCCTGCTCTTTGGGTAAGCTTTCTCTACACAGTAGAGGACTAATACCAATTTCTGTTTATAGCTTTTTAAAAAATTTGAAATATATACTATATACGTGTATGCATATATATATTCACATGGAAGTTCATTCTCTCCTTCCATCATGTGGGTCCCAGGAATCAAACTCAGGCCATCAGCTTGGCTTACCCACTGAGGTACCTTACCAGCCCTAATTATAGTGTCATGACTATAATTATTGGTGCCATGGATTGAAAGTGGATGGAAAAGCCAGGTGGAAAGTTTATCTGGGTATGCTTCCTTTCTCCCTGGTCTCCCAGTCACATGGTCTGTGTGTGCTGTAGCAACTTACATACTTACCTGAATGTGGGAAGGTAGACTGATCCAAGTTATTCTCTCACTATCAGAACTAATTTTTACTCAAAATACTCTCTCTGCAACTTTCTAAATTTTATTTTTATCTTTTGTGATAAGATCTCACTTTATACCTCTAGCTGACTTGGAACTTACTATTGACCAGGCTAGCCTTGATTTTTCTGGCAATTGTCCCACCTCAGCCTCCAATTGCAGAGATTTCAAGCATGCAACAACATGTCTGGCTTCTCGTTGACATTTTAAAGCTCATGTTCTGGGGGTTAGAGAGTTTGCTCAGTGATTAAGAGCACTTGTTATTCTTTTAGAAGATCTGGGTTTGATTCCCAGCCCCCACATAGTGATTCACAACCATCTGTAACTTTTGTTGCAGGAGATCTGATGTCCTCTTTGGACCTCCACAGGGCAGTAAGCATGCACAAGGTGCACATACATACAGGCACACATAAAATGAATAATTATAATTAAAAAACTTAAATCATGTTCTCATTAAAATTTTCTCTATCTTGTCTGGTAGTACTTAGAGATAAATATAGACACATTGTAATTATTAAGTGTCTATGATAACAGAAATTATAGCCAGGCAGTGGTGGCGCATGCCTTTAATCTCAGTACTTGGGAGTTAGAGGCAGACAGATCTCTGTGTTTGAGGCCAGCCTGGTCTACAGAGTGAGTTCCAGGACAGCCAGGGCTACACAGAGAAACCCTGTCTCAAAAAAAAAAAAAAAACAATAAACAAACAAACAAACAAATAAAGTGTGTGTGTGTGTGTTTGTGTGTGTGTGAGAGAGTGTGTGAGACTTCAGGTGTTTAGTGTTATTGTTGTTGCTGTTGTTTTTGTTGAGATAGTCCAGGCTGAAAAACCCCACATATGGACAGTTGTATGAATATAATAAATCAATAAAATTAATGTAATTAATGAAATCATAAATATAATTATTGAATGAATACTTCGAATGTAATTAATGAATACCACAAATGTAATTAATATCATGAATGTAATTAAAAAATTAAAATTCAAAAAATTTTCAAGTTTAATATTTGAACAGATTTATGGAAAAGTGTGTACAAGTCCTTTACATAGTAAACTTTTATTTTAAACTATGTATGTATATGTCAGGATGTGCACATGAGTGCAGCAGGTGCCTGCAGAGGCCTGAAGAGGGTGTTGGGTCCCCTAGAGCTGGAGTTATAGGTTGTTGTGAGCTGTGCAGTTTGGGTGCTAGAAATCAAACTAGGGTCCTGTACAAAAGTAGTACATGTTTTTAACCACTGAGCCATCTCTATATCCTCCATAGTAGATTCCATAGTTATCTTAATGCCTTTTTTCTTTCTTTCTTTCTTTCTTTTTTTTTTTTTTTTTGGTTTTTCAAGACAGGGTTTCTCTATGTAGTTTTGGTGTCTGTCCTGGATCTCGCTCTGTAGACCAGCCTGACCTGGAACTCACAGAGATCCGCCTGGCTCTGCCTCCCAAGTGCTGGGATTAAAGGCGTTTGCCACTATTGCCCAGACTAACTCCTTTAATCTTAATACTTAAAATAGACTTTATTAAAATTATGAAAAATACATGCTTAATTCTTTTGATTTTTATTGTCAAGATATTTGCAACAGCATGAGTCTTTTCATAGTTGCTTTTCCCAGCCGTACCTTAATGTCAGCGACAGCATTAGGGTTATTTCCAAAGAATGATGGGTAGGCAACTGTGACACTATTTGCTACAGTACTTGAGAGGGAAGTACCAGCTGTTCTCCAGATTTTAATTTGCAACTCAAGGACAATAAATTGCTGATTTTTCTCCCGAGTTGCCAACCTAAAGGCATATTGCACAGTCCTTAGGACGAATTCATTTTCTGTAAACTTAAAAACTAAAATTTTAATAATTGCATTTTTGTATTTTACAGTGTGTGGACCAGTTGACAAAGATCCAAACAGAATTACAAGAAACTGTGAAAGATTTAGCGAAAGGCAAAAAGAAGTACTTTGAGACTGAACAGATGGCTCATGCAGTCAGAGAGAAAGCTGACATTGAAGCAAAGTATGTATTTTAGCATTTCTAAGAAAACAGCTATGCAAATAAATGTTATCTTTGCTAGTGCTTTGTTCTCTCTTAATAGAAGATCTAGACTTGCTCTTAAGTCATGCTGGATTCATTTACCTTCATGTATTTTGTGCTGTAGATCACATTTTTTTCTTCTATTGGCAAGTTTTATTTTAATATGGCAAAAGAGGGATATTTGGTAATTAAATTGAGTTTTAAAAAAGAAAAAATAAATAAACATTATATTTACAGACTTCAAAACTTACCAACAGTTTAAAGTTGCTATGCTAGCTGACAATCAGGGTTTAAGAGCCTAGTGTTGATCATGTTAGTTCTAATTGTTGAAAACCTTTGTGAATCTCACATGCCATTGAAGGATCATGGGTACATCAAGTGAACAAGGGCTAGACCCATGTAAGTGTTTTTCTGGACTACTGCTTTTATTTTTTATATGAAATTTAGTATATATACATTTACATCTATGCTTTAGCAGTTGGTTAATTTCACTTTCAGGTATATGCATTATAGTTCCTTATTTTGGCAGTAACGGAAAAGAAGGTACTCTAATTAGCTATAAGATATATAAAGCACACAAAGTATAGACTTTTTCCAATGAAAAACTTGACAGCATCTATGTTTGGAAGAGGAAACACAAAGACGGGAAGTACATTTGGTTTTTAGTCTAACTCAGGTGGTGGTGGTATCCTTTTCCCATTGGCTGGGGTCTAGCCTTGCAAGTGGCTAGTCTGAAAAAAATTGGTGCACAGTAAATGAAGGAAGTAGAAAAGGGTCACTGCTCCAAAGAGAAAAAGCTACTGCTCCAGGTCTCTAACTCCTAGGACAGAGCAGTGGGCCTTTGTATAAACAGAGATTTTACTGGGTGGGGACAATTAAAACATTTGCATAAAAGTCTTACAAGGTGAAGTGTAGCTGGAAGTTTTCCTGTGTCCCACCCAGTCCACAGTCACTCAGACGCAAGTAAGCACACAGAGGCTTATATTAATTTAAACTGCTTGTCCATTAGCTCAGGCTTACTACTGATTAGCTATTACACTTAAACTCAGTCCATTTCTGTTAATCTATATGTCACCACGTTTTCCATGGCTTTACCTGTATGTTATTACATGCTGCTCCCTGGACAGTGGGCTGGCATCCCCTGATTAAGTCTTCCTTCCCGAATTCTCCTTGTCTGCTTATCCCACCTATACTTCTTGCCTGGCTACTGGCCAATCAGTGTCTTATTAAACCAGTGTACAAAAGCATTATTCCACATCAGTGAAGAGATAAAAAGATTTTAATTCCTTGTCCTAAACACAAGTTTTAGAGTATCTGTCAGAAAAAAAAATCGATATTTCTTGCATTGGTGAGAAAAGGCCACCAATAACACCACTGCCTGTGCTACAGAGCTGGATTCTGAAGACTTCGTGAGCAAAAGAGCTAAGACTCATGTTCACTGTGTTGGCTTGCACAAAATCTGGAAATCTGAATTCCTTGGCATGAAATCAAACAGCCTTGCACTCTTCCTGTACATCCTGACACAGGGCTTGGTTATCTCCCAAGACAGGGTTTCTCTGTGTAGCTTTGCGCCTTTCCTGGAACTCACTCTGTAGCCCAGGCTGGCCTTGAACTCACAGAGATCTACTTGCCTCTGCCTCCCGAGTGCTGGGATTAAAGGCGTGCACCACCACCACCACCACCACCACCACCACCACCACCACCCGGCACATTTTTTATATGCAAGAAATTTTGAATGTAATATTTTTATTAATTCTTCTAGAATTTTATAAATGTGTACAATGTATTTTTATTATATTAATTCCCTCTCTTCTTCCTAACTCTTCCCACATTCATGTCAACCTCCTAGCCCCTCACAACTTTATGTCTTTTTAGTTGTTATTAATAATCCATAGAGTCCAGTGTACTGCGAGTATACTTATAGGTATATTTACTGGAGTGTTGTCAACTACCAGGGGCCATACTCTAAAAGAAAACTGACTTTCCCACCCCAAAAGCTCATCAGCTTGATTTTGGGGCACTTGAGACTCTTCCTCCTCTACAGTAGAATTGTGACTCACTCTTATGCTGGCAACCACAGCTTCTCTGAGTTCATGAGTGCAGCTGTTCTGTCATGTTCAGAAGACCGTTGTTTCACTCCAGTACTCTGTCTGCAAGAAATTTAAACAACTTCACTTCATATAAAATTGGTAGGCACCTAAAATTGAATTTAGTTCAAAATAGTGGTATATGAATGCTCATCACAGTTTTTAGTTACAGAGAAACATTTAACATTTTCCTAATTACATTTTTTGGTTTTATTCTATTTTTTTTTTTTACTATATAATTATTTTATGTACTTTACTGAGTCCATGTTCTCACTAAAAGGTTTTTTATTTAATTTATTGTTGTTGTTGTTGTTATTATTATTACTATTTTGTATGTAGATGTAAAAGAGACAGAGCAAGATTACAAATAGTTGTCAGCTATCATGTGGTTGCTGGTAACTGAATCCAGGTTGTTTGCAAGAACAAGTGCTCTTAATTGCTGAGCCATCTCTCTAGTCTTGACCTGAAACTTTTAAATTGGGAAAATCTCCTCAGTCATAGTGGGCTTAATGAGCTTACTTTTTAATCTTTCATGGAGTCTCGACCTGAGAATTCTTAGATTTGTAGAGCTTATGTAAATACCTCAGTAGCCATGATGCGAAGGGTGAAAATGAAACATTGACTGGCTTCCTGAGAGGTCTGGCTGACTTCCTCGTAGAGCCTAGGTGACAACTGAGTACCCAGAGCTGCCTTCATGGCTCAAGTGCAAAGCAAGACATTTTAGGTCAGTATGCAACTTCTCTAGAAATTAAGTTAACTAAAAAGTAATCCAGTTTTTTCATTCATTCACTCGGTGCTCATTGAATTAGTACTTTATTTTGGGTATTATGAAGATAGAGATCAGTATAATAAAGTAAGCTTTGTGCCCTCAAGTTTGGAGTCTAGAATAAGAACATTTATTTAAACATAACTTAATGAGTGATTTGTTCATTCACAGTAAACTCAAAGGAAATAAAGTGCCCCAAATCACTCATTTAGTAACTATTTATAGAAATAATATGAAAACACTAACAAAAGCATAGAAGATGAAGAATGCTATTTCATAATGATAAGGGAAGCCTTTATAGAAACAGTGATGTTTGAGCAGGATCTTAAAGCTTAGTATGATTTTTCTAAGTAGAGAAGGGAGTATCAGGAAGGGGGCATGAAGATTGAACTGCAATATTGAGAGACGATTTGACAGATTGTGATAGTCACTGTAGGAGAGGTCACAGAAAGGAGAGGGATACAGTTGAAGGAGACAGTGAACTCCATTTTAGAGGTATAGATTCTGAAGAGCCAGTTAGACACAATGGCATGGGTGTATTTGGTAGGTAGTCAAATGTTTGCTCCTGCATGGCAATTTAGGACTGATGATCTTCCTTTGAGGGTCATTTGCTCACCAGATGGCAGTTATAAAGATATGATCTTATATATGATTAGATATGAACTTGAGTTTGGAAACCTAAACAACATGAACATTTGAAAGGTAGATGGTAAGGAATAGTGAGCAGCATAATTTATTTTATAGTGTATGTTTGTAAAAATCTTGTCTACTTTTTATAAGACTGTCTTTGAGGATAAGTACTGTCTTTCTTTATATGTATGTGTGTACATGTGTATGCAAATGCATGTGCATGTCTGTGTATGTCTGTGAGAGGACCAGAAGTAGGTTTCAGGTGTCCTTCTCACTTGCTCTCTACCTTAATTTTTCAGACAGAGCCTCTCATTGAACCTGGAGCTCACTGATTTCAGCTAAAATGGCTAATTAGCAAACCCTAGGGATCCTTCTATCTCTGCTTCCCCAGAATTGGTATTTGAACTCTAAGTCCTCATACTTGTATGCCAAGCATTTAACCAACTATCCATCTCCCCAGCCCCAGATAATGCCTTCAAAAATTATATTTATGTATTTAATTATCTTGTGTGTGGGTACACATGTGTGTGCACATGTCTATGGACTCAGGCATGCCATAGTGTGCATGTGGAGGTCAGAGTACAACTCAAAAGAATGTGTTCTCTCCTTTCACTATTTGGGTCCTGGAGGTGGAATATCAGACTTGGCAGCAAGCATTTTTACCCACTGAGCCATCTGAACAGCACCTTGCCATGTACTGTCTTATTTTGTCACTAATATTATTTTAATACTACTTAAGGAATATGTGCAGATTAGCAAATGAAGCAGAAGTCAGAAACTTAAAACCTTGCATTGGAAGATCTAGGTACAGCCTGTTTGTATAATGTTCACAGAAAAAGGAGAACTGAAAATACTTTAAATACAGTCTTTCTTACTCTAACCAGGCAAGTTTCTTAGCTTAAATCCTTTGACCTTTGTTTTCTGAATCAAATTAATAGAAATCTAATTAGTAAAAACAAACCCCATGAAATATAAATATGACAAAGTTGGAAATAACCAGAGTCAAGAATATCTTAAGTTTTGTTTGTTTTAATGCTGTTGATTGATCCTAGGGCTTTGTACTGCTGGCAAGTGCTTTAGCCACAAACTTAAGTCACCTGCAAGAGACCCTTTTTTTTTTTTTTTTTTTTTTTTTTTTTTTTTTTTTTTTTTTAAATAAGCAAACAAACAGTGGAGAAGGGTTAGGGAGAGTGCATGTTTGTCCCTGGATATCTTCTCTCTTGTTAGAATTAAGAGTCTGCCTTTGCTACTCTTTGGAGACTGACTACTTTGTTTTCCAATCCCAAGTGGTCCAGACTGTACTTAACATTAAGGCATAGCTGCCAGCACATGTGTTGAATTCTCCTATGGCAATCACCATGACGCTGCAGTCAAGACAAACTTTGTAGCTTCAGAAAAACCACTGCTCATGGGAGTCTTACTTACTCACTTAGCATTTGGCTGCTGACTTTTTTCTGTGTGGTTACCTCTAGTCTTTAATATATATATATATATTTATATTATATATTATATATATATATATTTATATATATATATATATATATACCAACATGTTTTTATTACTAATGGTTATATTATGGTTTCTTTCGCAAAATTAAGGGTACCAATACTGAGTGAAATATGACTAAATAGAACAATCTATTGAGGGCAGAGTCTAAAGGCCTTCTTAGTAACTTCAGAATACCTTTAGAAGTGAAGGGGAACACAGGTTGGCAAGCAAACATGAATAACTTATTGGGACGGGATGTCCCAGAGCCTGTGGATTGCATTCTGCTATTGTTCCAGCTTGTTAAATACAGATAAAGGCAAATAAGTGTCACTCTTGGTTTTCTACCCTTTTTCATTTAATTTAATTATTTTATTTTATTTATTTATTTATTTATTTATTTATTTATTTTTTTGCTTTTTAGGACAGGGTTTTTCTGTGTGGCTTTGTTGGCTGTCCTGGAACTTGCTCTGTAGAACAGGATGGCCTTGAACTCACAGAGATCTGCCTGCCTCTGCCTCAGGAATGCTGAGATTGAAGTTGTGTGCCACTATTACCCGGCTGGTTTTCTAATTTTAACTTAGTTTTAGAACAGTGTCTTGGGACAGTGTCTTGAAAAAGTCATTTAAAATTAAGTAATTTTAAGATAATTTCACTATATAGTCTACAATCTTTTTAAATATGCTTTTCTATTTTTATTACAGGTCTAAACTTAGTCTTTTTCAATCAAGAATCAGTTTACAGAAAGCAAGTGTGAAGGTGAGTTTTTGAACAATATATGTCACAAATGAGAAGCTTCTTGACTCCTAAAGCAAACAATTGAATCTGTCAAGGCTTGAGGTGGGTTATTTCTACCGTGGAAAAGCATTTCAAGGTCAATAACCCAAGCATAAACTTTCTTTCCCAAATCTTGGGATTTCCACATGGCTGTCAATACTTTGAGCACAGCTTGCTTTTCAAGACTACTTTAGGGATAGGTTTTTAATCCTTATGCACATATATACCCTTATCTCTTAGTTCAGAGATACAGCACAGGGACTTTAGGAAGTACTCAGAATCTATTTCTCTTAGTCAGAGACCCCTAGCAGGCCTTCTGGACCAGATGCAAGTAAGTTTTTCTATGGGCCTTCAAATTGTAGAATACCTGTAAGTGAGGTGGTAAGTTGGCTCTCCTGTGAGGCTCCCCAGCAGATGGCAGTTTTTCTGGCACATTAGGAATTTTTTCAAGACAGGGTTTCTCTGTGTAGCTTTGTGCCTTTTTTGGATCTTGCTTTGTAGTCCAGGCCGGCCTTGAACTCACAGAGATCCACCTGCCTCTGCCTCCCAAGTGCTGGGATTAAAGGAATTTTTAAACAGCTTTTGGACAGTGAGTTAGCTCAGCAGGTAAAGGCTTCTTCAGCCAAGGCTGATGATCTGAGTTCAGTTCCCAGATCCTACATAATAGAAGGCGAGAGCTTACTTCCCATGTGCTGTCCTCTAACAAGCATGCATAACATGTGTGCACATACTGCTAACAAATAAAGAAATGCTACAAAAAATTTAAATAGTTCTTAAAAACTATTTCTAACTCTACTAGGTTTATCAGTGCTTTGGAAGGTAATGTATTTAATTTCAAACACATTTATTTTCATACCTGAATAAAAGCTTCAGAAGTATGTTAAATATGATTAAGATACTTTAACTGTTATATAGTGTTCTCTAGACATGAATATGTGCCCATAAGCTTTCAACTATATGTTTTCTTGAACAAGACCAGCATATAATGACAACATCAGTTGACGTCAACACAGACAAGGGAAATTTCACACGGTCTCACCTTAGATAAAGAGCTACAGGTCTTCAGTGGCTGCTAAGAGAGGGAGAGTCCGTTTCTTCCAGGGACAAACTTACATATAAGTTGTCCAATCCCAAGTGGTTAGTCCTGGACCCAGGTACTTAGAAGTAAAGCTAAATGTATTCATTTGGTCATATATACGTGTGTGTGTGTGTGTGTGTGTGTGTGTGTGTGTATGTGTGTGTGTGTGTGTGTATTACACATATGTATACAGATATCAGCATACATATGTATATACACACATATGATTAAAGAGATCATGAATTTGGGAGGAGACACAGGAAGAATTGGAACATGGTAAGGCACAGGAATCATAGATGCCATGCTTCTATATGAAATTAAAAAAAATAGTTTACCAAAACATTATGAAAATACTCTTCCATTTGTAGTTATGTTTCATTTCTTAGTAATAATCAATACTTTTTATATACATAAGATTTTTTTTCTACTTGGTTCTTTATTTGTGGTGAGATATCATTCATTCATTAATTACCAGTACCCATAGCATTCTTCCTTTTCAGGGTCTTATTTATGTAGTCTAGTTTAGTCTCATCTTCCTGCTTCAGCCTACCAAGAGCTGGGTTTACATACATGTGCTACCATGCTCCTAAGAGCAGTAGTCATACGTGTTTTTCAGTGTAATGTCAGTTTGCATTCATTTTTTGTTTTTGTTTACTGTGTTGTAGTTAAAAGCCCGGCGATCTGAGTGTAATTCCAAAGCGACCCACGCAAGGAATGATTACCTTCTTACACTAGCAGCCGCAAATGCACATCAGGACCGCTACTATCAAACAGATTTAGTTAACATTATGAAGGTAATGCATTGTATTTGTGGTAATTTTGCTTCATTAAGAATAAAACCAGCTCGTGAACTAGGTATTGGGCATGAGAAATTGAGTTATAATATTACAGTTATTTTATATTTTATTGGAATGTACTTGCTATTGTTTGGTTGATTTAGCTAGTAATTTTGAACTGATTTTTAGTGCAAGAAACTGTTTAGGGCTGGCATTAAAGCTTAGCTGTTACCTGGCATGTGTGTGAGGTTTGATCTATAATACCACAAAAAGAAAGAAAAAAAAACCAAAAATGTTTAAGCCCAAAAAACAGTAAAAGACTATATTGTTTTTAGCCATTATTGATGTACAAGATAGAAGATGGGTATATAAGATGAGGTGTTAACTCTTGGGTTGGGGAACTGCTTCTGACCGATTTCCGAGACTGGAGTCAGTGGAATCAATAAAATATTTTTATAGGCTATCTGTTATGTAAATTGAATTTCTTTTTTGTTTGCTTAGTTTTAGGTTTTTTATTGATTTTCTATTAATTTTTAAAAAATTCAGTTTATTTTAGAAAGCTAATACTTTAGTGCTGAGTATGTGATCCAGTGGTAATGTGGAAATCCCTAGGTCAGCTCTCAGAACATTAAAGAAAAGACATGCCTGTTATTGTTAGTACCCACTGTATCATGTATGGCAGATTGGCCTCTGAGAAGCAGCAGATCTGATGCAGAGATCTGCAGATGCTCTGTTTACCGGGACTACTATAGGAGCACCACCTGGAAGAGGACAAGATGTTTCTCTGTGGAACAGTTCTGGCTATCCTGGATCTCACTCTGTAGACCAGGCTGGCCTCAAACTCATAGATTTACCTGCCTTTGCTTCCCAAGTGCTGGGATTAAAGGTGTGTGCCACAATGACAAACAGAATTATTTAATTTTATCTTAAAATTGTACATTAATATATGATGATTTTGAAGTATGTATTGGACAAACAAAAGAAAATATCTCATGGTTATGTGAAGATATGTCTATTCTGAGTATGACTGTGAAATGTACCTAGAATGGACTACAGCTATGTCCCCAGACTACATTTTGGTCATTCTCCAGCTATACTACCTATATTTTTCCCTTCTGCTATAAAGGAAAGCGGGTGGAAGAGAAGAAATTTCTTCTTTTCTTTCCTTAAGCACTCAAACATTAAACTATTTTCCTTTTGTCTTTTCAACATATCCTTTTCATATATGTGATACTTTTATTTATTTGCTTGCTTGTTTGAGACAGGGTTTCTCCGGGTAACCCTAGCCATCCTGGGACTTGCTCTGTAGGCCAGGCTGACCTTGAACTCAGAGATCCTCTTGCCTCTGCTTCCTGAGTGCTGGGATTAAAGGCGTGTGCCACCACACCTGCCTCAGATATATGGTTATTGTGACTGTGCAGGAAACAGTGATACGTTGAATTGTTTGCTAAGGGACTAGCAGTTAAGAGTGGGGCTGCAGATGAGGTGGGCATTCTTTTCCTCTATCTCAGGGAAAGAGATCAACTCTGTCCAGAAACTACAAGTTCGTTCCTTGAAAGTAGAGGCAAGGTGTTTTTTTGGGATCTTCAGGGAAAAACAAATGTTGGAGGAAGTCACTGGACTAAGAAATACCATACTGCAAAATTTTTTCTTTCTTGTTTATTGTTCAGAATTCTGTTTTCATTCTAACTATCTTGGTATGACTGCTGGTTGATCAGAATCCAAGTTACAATGAAATCAGGGAGTTAGACAAGAACTCTGTTTACACTTCCCCAAAATAGTGGATTCAGACCTTGAGCTGTTTTAGTGCTACAAAGTTACAAGGACCAACTGCAAGCTCCTATTCTAACACAGTTTCTCTAGAGAATATTATTTGCAATTTCAAACAATGTATTTGCTGAATGTATAGGTTGTAATTGAAAGTAGTAATTCCATATATCCTATATGTGTCTACTGTTAAATCAGACCTGATAAATACAAGTTGAATATCCTTTATTTGAAATGCATGGGATCAGAAAGTGCTTCAGAATTTGGGGTATTTTGGATTTCATCTATTTGAATGAGGGATGCTATTCTCAAATATATCTCCCTCTGTATATACTTTTAAAATTGACATTACATTAGCTTAAGCAGCAGCAAAAATAAAATCCCAGGTTAAGTGTGTAGCACAGTGGTACACTGTGATCATGTGCCCAGCATGCACAAGACCCTGGCTTCAGTCCTTAGCTCTGATTTTTTTTAAAAAAGGTGAATAGTAATTATCTTAGGGTTTCCATTGCTGTGAAGAGACACCATGGCCATGGCAACTCCTATAAAGGAAAATATTTTTTTTAAATAATTTATTTAACTTTATTTTATGTACATTGGTGTGAAGGTGTCAGATCCCCTGGAACTGGAGTTACAGACAGTTGTGAGCTGCTATATGGGTGCTGGGAATTGAACTCAGGACCTCTGGAAGAGCAGCCAGTGCTCTTAACCACTGAGCCATCTCTCCAGTCCCAAAGGAAAATATTTAATTGAGGTGGCAGCTTACAGTTTCAGAGGTTCAGTCCATTATCATCATGGTGGGGAGCATGGCAGTGTCCAGGCAGACATGGTGCTGGAGAAGGAACTGCTACATATTGATGTGCAGGCCACAGAAGTAGACTGTCTCACTGGGAGTAGACTGAGCATAGGAGCGCTCAAAGCCCACCCGGCTCCAGTGACACACCTCCTCCAAGGCCACACCTCCTCCAACACAGCCACATCTTCTAATAGTGTCACCCCCTTTGGGGGCCATTTTCTTTCAAACTGCCTCAGAAATCATACCTTATATATTAAAAATTGAAGCCTCCTCAAACATCAAAAAACATGATCTTAATAAGCCAGGAAAAGTACAACATGTTGGGGGCGGTTGACTTTGCTCTGTCACAAACAAAGGGAGAATTAATGGGCTTGATCGGCTGTCCAGTGATTGGTATCTTTGAGCTTAACTTTGAAGTCTCCATGTATGTATTTTATCAACATTAAGTAGATTGTTCACTAGGGCACCAAATTGCTTTGAATGAAGATGGGCTTCCTTTTTTGTTCTTTTTAAATACTATGAATTAAATACATTTTGTTCAGGCGTGGTGGTGTATGCCTTTAATTCCAGTACTTGGTAGACATAGCAAGTTCCAGAATATCTAGGCCTATGTAGGGAGATCCTGTCATCACAGTAGTGCTTATACACTTTTTTGGAGGAAATATCTCTTTTTTTATAAATAGATGTTATGGTGATATAGTCCCATTTAGGATCTTTGGTGTATACGTGTGTGTGTCAGGGGTGTGTGCTGTGGGATGGTCTGTATGTCAAATCTGTTGCTCTGATTGGTCAGTAAATAAAACACTGATTGGCCAGTGGCTAGGCAAGAAGTATAGGTGGGACTAACAGAGGAGAAAAGAAAGAACAGGAAGGCAGAAGGAGAGACACTGCCAGCCGCCGCCATGACAAGCACCATGTGAAGACTTCAGTAAGCCACACGCCACGTGGCAAGGTATAGATTTATGGAAATGGATTCATTTAAGCTATAAAAACAGTTAGCAAGAAGCCTGCCATGGCCATACAGTTTGTAAGCATATATAAGTCTCTGTGTTTACTTGGTTGGGTCTGAGCGGTTGTGGAACTGGCGAGTGACCGAGATTTGTGCTGACTGTGGGCAAGGCAGGAAAACTTGAGCTACTTGGGAGGCTGAGTCAGGAAGACCCTAAGTTTGAAGCCATCCTTGTATATATAATGAGTTCTAGGCCAACCTGGGCGATATATTGAATCTCACAAAATTATATCTAAACAAACTCACATGTGTATGCAGGTTCCTTAGAAGCAGGAGATTTATTTAGTTAGTTAACCACATGCAATTAATAGTCACAGTATGGTAGCTTCTGAGGTAAGTTGTGGAAGGAGGCAAAGACAAGTGGAACACTTTTCAGACATAAAGATCTCAATCTGGAGCTAGAGAAGGGAGGGGCTCAACAGTTAAGGGCACTTATTTCTCTTCCCGAGGATCTCAGGTCAGTTACCTGCAACTCTATTGGTGGCTGGCTCACGACTGCCTATAACTCCAGTTCCAGAGGATCCAATGCCTTCTTCTGGTACTTGCAGGCCCATGCGTGCACTTTGTACATGAACAAACAGAGCATACACACATACAGGTAAACAAAATAAAAAAGATCTTGACCCTACTGGTGTTGTGGCACATACCTTTAATCCCAGCACTCTGGAGGCAGAGGGAGGTAGATCTCTGTGAGTTCAAATCCAACCTGATCTACAGAGTCCTAGGACAGTCAAGGCTACACAGATACCCTGTATCAAACAACAACAACAAAAATCTCTATGAAAGATAAGTATATAAAAGTGATTTATGAGGGGGTGTTCATTTGCATATGTGCGCATATTCATGCAAGTGCTCATGCCTATGTGTGCATGAATATGAAGGCCAGAGGTCAACCATTGGGTGCCTTCCCAGCTCCTCTGGATCTTTCTTTTTGAGATACGGTCTTTCACAGAACCTGCAGCTCACTGATTTTTCTAGGCTGGCTGGCCAGTGGGCTCCAGGATCTGCTTGTCACTCACCTTCCCAGTACTGGATTATGGAAGTACACTGCTGCACCTGGGTTTTTACATGGGTGTAGGAAATACAAACTCAGGTCCTCATGTTTATATTGCAGACACTTTACCTACTGAACCTTCTGTCCAGCCCTTCTAAGTGGTTTTGTTAGAATAATAAAGTCATTTACTGCTAGAGAATCTTGGTCAATAATGTTTGTTATCTGTTATTGCTTAATATTGCTCTGAGGTTTTCTTGGTCACTTTATAATCATCCTTTTTTATTAACTTTATTGTGAGTAGAGTTCATAGTTCATTACTTAGGTAACACTCTTAACCATCTTTGACCTGCAAATAAAGTGAAATTTCAACTTAGTGAATTGAGATCATTTCTTTTTATCTATAGCTAAGGAATAAGCCATCCTAAAGAAAATTTTCAGTGGCACATTCTCTATCATAAGTAAGATGTAGAACTAGTCCAAAGGGGCACTCAACACTGCTCGGGTGTTCTTTCTGCATTTCTGGAGTTAACGTTTCCTGTGAATTTTAACAATGATTTCAGAGTTTTTTCTTCACATTTACACTGTTACACTTAAACAAGTGACACCTCTCCCCCCCCACGTGAGTGTGTGTGTGTGTGTGTGTGTGTGTGTGTGTGTGTGTGTGTGTGTACGTGTACCTTACTGCAGTGATCTTGATGTCTGTCCTTGAACTTAAGGTTCTCCTGCCTCAGAATTTTTGAGCCCAGGATTACAGGTGTATGCCTCCATGTCTGGCTTTTTTTTTCCTTCTAAGTTTAATTTTTTTCTTTGATTATGGACATAGCTCAGAGGTACAGTGCTTGTCTAGCACATATAATGCCACAATGCCCTGGATTCAATACCCAACACTGGGTAGGAGGGTGCTTTTTTCTCTTATCCCACCCCCAACTCCTTCTGTTTTTCTTGTTTATGTAGGTGTGTGCGCACCTGTGTATTCACATGGAGAATGCAGGAGAAGGTTGGGTGTCTTCTGCCTTACTCACTTGGGGCAAGATGTCTCCTGGAACCAGGAGCTAGGCTGGCAGCCAGTAAACCCAGTAATCTTCCTGTGATCCCTACCCCCTCACGTGCTGGGGATTTGAACCCAGTTCCTTCTGCTTGTGCAACAAGTACTTTTACCTATGGAGCAGCCTCTTAGCCCTTTCTCGCTTTCATTTCACCTTTAGCCCTTAGTAGCATCAAGTGTTGCTGTGTCCAGGAAAGCCTAGTTGCTGGGATTTTAAAACCCTTCCTAGTAACCAGTGTTTTAGTTGCCAAGCTTGGAGTATCTGAGACTACTAGTCCTAAAGACTTGACAGTTCTTAACTCCACAGCCAGGGCCTGCAGTTTCTCTTCTTTGATTGTTTTCTCCTTCTTCAGCCTCAGTGCCTCCTCTCTGTTTCTGCTGTCCCCCTGTTCCAGCTGCTTCTCAAGCCGTTCTGCTGCTCTTAAACTAGGACTGCCGTCACAGTTGCCACCCTGGGGGAAGCAGCTACATTGTTACCTTTTCACTGCCTTGGTTGCTGTCGGCCACCAGCCTTGCAGTTTCACCTGTTTTTACATTCTTTGTTTTATTTATTATTGTGTATGTGATGTTGTTTTGGTTTTTTGAGACAGGGTTTCTCTGTGTAGTTTTGGTGCCTGTCCTGGATCTCAATCTGTAGACCAGGTTGTCCTTGAACTCACAAAGATCCACCTGGCTCTGCCTCTGGGATTAAAGTTCTGGGATAAAAGGCATGTGCCACCGCTGCCCGGCCTTTTATTTGTTTTTCTTTTACTTCAACTAAAGGAAACAAAGACTATTGATAGAGTCTGGAAATAAGATCACCGATCCCATTTTATCTACAGAAAGCAACTCAGCTAGCTGAGAAGTGAGGCAGCTTGCCCCTTTCATGTCACTTTTTATAGATCAGAGTGGAAAATATATTAAATATTGGTCTAACGAAAGACTTTAAAGGCTTAATAATTTTGAGGTTTTATTTTTAAACCAAATTTGTCTTCAATGAAAGTTAAATAGATGTGTCCTGGTTGGTAATTGGGCAAAAGAATAAAAGATAGGCAACTTTCTTTTTTCTTTTTCTTTCTTTCATTTCTTTTTTTTTTTTTTTTTTTTTTTTTTTAGGCAGGGTTTCATGTAGTACATACAGCCTGGCCTCAGACTCACTGATTAGCTAAGTACAAGTTGTTTTTTTTTTTCTCCATTTTATGTTGAGATTCATCCATATGGACTTTAAATTTTTGCTTTGCTGTATAGTACTTCATTGTGGATCTGTCATAAGTAAACTGTTACACCTATGTCCATTATGTGCCACAAGGAAGGAGAGAGACAGCACTTTACAGGTTCCAGAGTATTTAATAAATTACCTCATAAGCGGAGTTGCTGATGATCAGGGCTGCAGGACAAGGACTCAGGAGCCTTGCTTTTCTGACAGCCTGTGCAGGGGCAGGAGCAGGGGTTTATAAGTGCAAAACCACAAACACTTGTTGCCAAGTTACAGTTACATTTTTCACCAATCAGGATTCAAAGATTAGGGGCTTCCCCTATGTGTTTCACCATTGTCAACCAACGCAGAATGTAAACTTCTTAGTCCAACCAATCAGATTCATTTGTTCTTTCTGTTCTTAGGAACAGCTATAATGTTTTAGACAACTAAGGGGCATAACAGACTATTTCTATTGTTTAAGGAGGAGATTGGTCAGCTCTTGGAAAGTTCTCAGCTCCCCTAAGGCTTGGGAATCTGAAACTTTGTTTCAGTTTACAGATAAAATGGAGTCTGAAGTCAAAATGGCAGTACTTAGGACAAGGTGCTTTTGCCTGTTCCTTTCATAACCCGCTCATTTGCCATTGGAAATTTTAGTTGTTTATTGCTTTGCTCTTATAAACAATGCTGTCATCTTTGATCTTGATCATACCTCATGATAAACCTGTACAAGAGATTCTCAACTATATATCTAGAATTGGTGTGTGTTATGAGCTTTACTGCCAGATTCTGTTACTGAATTACAATACTTCCCTTTACCCTTTAGCATTGTTTGTGTATTCACTTTTAATGTAGCAAGTGATTGAGTCTTTACTAAGTGATAGACACTATGTAATATGGAGATGAATTGGGTATAATCCACATCAATGTCTCTGGAGTATCCCCTATGGGGCTTATGGAATATAAATAGATCTCTATTTTGCTGTAGTGGTTATATTATTAGTAGCTCCTGTGACACAAAAAGAGAAAAATGAAGATAATTCCTCCTGCCATTTTTTTTAACAAACATCTAAAGCAGTGTCTTAAATTATTTTTTGAGCAAAACATCTTTTTAACCTGTCTTACAGAGAATCTTTATATTTAAAGCAGATAAAAGGAAGATTATGTGATTAAAAATTGTGATCCTCTTTCCGCTTTTCTTTGGCTGTCCTGGAACACGCTTTGCAGACCATTGGTTTATTTTGCTTTCTACAAATCCCGATACAGCCTTCCATTTCTTTTCCTGGGTTTCTGAAGCATCTTGCATAATTCCAGGCTTCCTTGGAATATAGTTTGAAAACAATTAGGTTTTGGGTATTTATTTATTCATTCATTCATTTATTTATTTGAGGCAGAGTCTTTCTGTGTAGCCCTGGCTGACCTGGAACTTGCAATATAGACCAAGCTGGTCTCAAATTCACAGTGATCTGCCTGCCTTTGTCTCCCAAGTGCTGGGATTAAGACCGTGCACCTCACACCCATCTTGTTTTTAATTATGTGTGTGCATGTGTACGTGTTTTTGTGTGTGGGTTTGTACACATGAGTGCAGATGCCCATGGAGAAAAGAAGATGGTATTGGATCTCTTGGATCTAGAATTACATGAGATTGTCAACAGCCTGACATGGGTACTGGGAATCAAACGTGGGTCCTCTGCAAGAGCAGTACATACTCTTAACCACTGAGACATCTCTCCAATTACGTTGCTTTGTTTGTTTGGTTGGCTGGTTGGTTTTTTTTTGTTGTTGTTGTTTTGTTTTGTTTTGTTTTTGAGATAGGGTTTCTCTGTGTAACAGCCCTCGCTGTCCTGGAACACGCTTCACAGACCATTGGTTTAATTTTTTTTTAATTTTATAATTTAATTTAATTTTACATATCAGCCATGAATTCCCCTGTTCTTCATCCTCCCACCCCCCCCTTCCCCCCCCCCCAATCCACCCACCATTCCCATCTCCTCCAGGGCAAGGACTCCCCTGGGGATTCAGCTCAGCCTGGTAGATTCAGTCCAGGCAGGTCCAGTTCCCTCCTCCCTTCACCCAGGCTGAGCAAAGTGTCCCAGCATAGGCCCCAGGCTCAAAAAGCCAGCCCATGAACTAAGGATGGGTCCTGGTCCCACTGCCTGGGGCCTCCTAAACAGTTCAAGATAATTGACTGTCTCACCTTATCTAGAGGGCCTGATCCAGTTGGGGGCTCCTCAGCTATTGGTTCATAGTTCATGTGTTTCCACTAGTTTGGCTATTTGCAAGGTCTCATGTAGCTGGACTCAAGCTCACTATTTAGCCAGTTTGACTTTGAACTCCTGATCTTTATGCTTCTACCTGCCAAGTACTGAGATTACTAGTATGTGTTACCACACGTTGCTGGAAATAAAAGTTTTCCAACTCGTAAGTTTCTTATAGATTCTAAGTTTTGCCTGTACAATTTCTTCTAGATTTATTTGTTTGTTTGTTTGTTTGTTTATTTATTTGAAACATCTTACTATATAGCTCTGGCTGGCTTGGAACATGCTATGTAGATTGTTGGCTTATAATTCACAAAAGATTTGCCTACTCATGCTTTCTGAATGCTAGGACTAAAGGGATATGTTACTACACCCCAGGTTTTTTTTTTAAGTAGTATCTTAAAATGCAGATCAGAACATGTAATCTGTTCATATCCTCAAGGAGTCTGAGTGAGGGGCACAGAGCGGAGAAAGTATAAAACTATGAGAGTAGTATGTCGAGTGGCAGGGGTGTAGGGACAGTACTTCCCTAGAGGGTCCCTGGCTCTGGATTTGAACTTCCCAAACTCAAGGTGAAAAGGAAAAGCATTAGGAATGAATTTTTAAAGAAATCAGTTCTTTATAAGTTTCGAATATTTCTGTCTTCCTTTGTTATTATAATTGGTTCCTAGCATAATGTAGTACATTTTTACACTCCATCCTTTATCATCTCATAATTCCATAGTTTAGAAGTCCAGGTGGACTTAGCTGGGTTTTATGCCTAGGGCCTCACAAGAATTAAGGTGTTGCCTGAGCTGTGTTATCTGGATATTCTAGGAAATAATCTGCTTTCCCGTGGTTGGATTTGGTTTCTTGTTTTCTTGATCACCATAGGCTGGGATCATTCTCAGTTGCTGAAGTTTGTTGCTCTATCCTTTATATAGACTCCCTCCATTAATAAACCAGCAGTAGCATGATAGATCCCATTCATGAATTTCTGTTTGCTGCCAGCTGAAGAAAACTCTCTGGCTTCTCTGCTGTAACATCACATTCATCAGCCTCATCTGTCTATGCTCACAGGGAGCCAGTAGCACAAAGGTGTTGCCTGATTTCTGCCTACAATGGCAATCTGGCATCTATTTTTGTTAAATTTATTCTTAAGTAATGTCGTTCACTTTACAACAGCTGTTATGTTTTAATCTTTCCTTTCAATATTTTTTGCTAATGTCTGGAAATAAAATTGGTGTTTTTAGTTATTGATCTGTCCTAGTTAATATGCTGCTCTGTGAATGTAACTGATCACTGCACAGTTTAGTGGCCTGAAACATAGCACCATTTATTTTGCTGTCATGTCTGCACTTTGGTTAGAGTCCAATAGGAAGAACCTATCTCTGCACCACCCTGTATCAGCTAGTGTGGTTCAAAGGCTAGCAGCTGAACTGAGGGGCTTGCTTTCAACTGATATTTGGTGGTTGGTGCTGCCTTGTGGCTAAAACTTTTCCATGGATGTAAAGTAGAGTCTTTGTTCATGGATGGCTTCCTTTTATCTCTTAGGTTTTTCTCACAATATTATGGTTGGTTTCCAAATAGGAAACAGAAAAAGGGAGGGAGAAATTTGGACCAGATGCAGATAAAGCCAACATCACCTTTTATGAGAGTCAGAGAGTTCATGCAGTTTCTCTAATACATTGCTTCTGTTGAAGCAGTTACAAAGTTTGGTGTTGAAGGAAGAGATTTTATTTTATTTTTATTTTTATTTTATTTTATTTTGATCCACCTGTCTCTGCCTCAGCATGCTGGGACTAAAGGCATGTACCACCACCACCCAGTTCAGATTTTACTTTTTTTTTTTTTTTTTTTCTTTTTCGAGACAGGGTTTCTCTGTGTCGTTTTGGTGCCTGTCCTGGATCTCACTCTGTAGACCAGGCTGGCCTCGAACTCACAGAGATCCGCCTGGCTCTGCCTCCCGAGTGCTGGGATTAAAGGCGTGTGCCACCACCGCCCGGCCAGATTTTACTTTTTAATGGAGTCTGGTGATGCTACAGAAGTACACATATAAACAGAATATTGTTGTAGCCACTTTTGACAAATATAGTCTGCCATATGACCTTTTATCCTGTAGACTTTCTAACTGTGCTTATTTGTTTAAGTAACTTTTTGGGTGGGCTATACAGTTTTCAGTGACCATGTTCATGCTGAATTAAATAATGTAAAAGTAATTTTATATTAAAGAAAATTTCTTTTTCCTAATCTGCATTTTTTTTTTTTTAGTTTTATTACACTGGTTAGGATGCTCAGTATAATGCTAAATACAAGTAGTGAGTAAACATGCTAATATAGGATGTTTTATGAAATCAAGAAAACTAAGTTTTAAAAAACTGTAGTAAAATATACATAACACAAAACTTTGTGTTTAAACCAGTTAAGAACATGATTCATTAGCATTAAGATCATGCTCGTTGTTAGGAAGCTATTAGAGCCATCTAGCCCCAGGACCTTTTCATTTTCCCTAACCTAAACTCTAGTCATTGGACAGTAACTCCCCTTTCTCCAGCCTCTGACTATTATTATTTTGTCTGGATAAATTTGACTACTTTAAGAATCTCATGTAAGTGGAATCATATGGTATATGTTCTTTTGTGTCTGGCTTATTTTGCTTAGCACAGTATCTTCAAGGTTTATCCATTGGGTCTAATGGCATGACTTAGTAGTTAAGTGCTTTCTGAGCATGCTTCAGGCCCTGTGTGTTTAATCCTCTCACTGCCTCAAAAGAGGCAGGCAGAGATTCCTTCATGCTGTAGTTTGTCTCAGTTTCTTTCTTTTTTAAAGCTAAATGATTTTCTGTTGTATTTACATATCACATTCTGTTTCACCTCCTCACCCTTTGATGGACACTTAAGTATTTGTTTATTTTTAACCTTTGGGTTATGTTTAATTATTTGAGAAACAACCATACTGGGTTTTGCCCAAGGGCTGTGCCATTTTACATTTCATTCAGTAAGTAAAAATAGCAGTTTTTCTGCATCTTTCCAGCATCTAATATTTTATCTTTGCATTTCTTCTCACCTTTCTCTCCCCTAATTCCTTGTAAAAGCTTGACTGAAAAATGTCATGACTGGAGTTGGAGAGAGGGCTCAGCTGTTAAGAGAACTAGCTGCTCTTTCAGAGGACCTGGATTCAATTCCCAGGACCCACATGGTAGCTAACAACTCCAGTTCCAGAAGATTTCATGCCTTCTCCTGCCTTCCTTGAGCACTGCATGTATGTGGTACATAGACACATGCCAAATACCCATACATAAAAGTGAAACAATAAAATGAAATAGAGCTAAAATTAAAAGCAAAAATAATATAATGGCTAACAGTTTAGTTTTGTGCCACTACCTAGCTTCATGTCGCTAACCCACCATTGCTTTTGAAAAATTGACGTCAATGGTAACACAGTACAAAAGGAGATAAGCCTTAGTATTTGTTTTAAAATAGATTTGACCTAGTAGGCCTCCAGGAAGGGTTCAGAAATCTCCAAGAGCTTGTCAATTAATGTTGAAAAACTTTTGTTTAATAAAAAGAACAGTTAATGGGTAAAAACATGCTATCAAACAAGCATATAAAAATGCTTGCCATTTTTATTTTCTATATAGCAAATACTGTAAGTACTTCTTTTATTTATTTACTTATTTAGGTATTTATTTATTTGGTTTGGTTTTTCTCTTTTTTCTGTAAGTACTTCTTTAACAAAGTAATAAAATGAATGTTTAATGAATTCTTACCATGAGGATCTTAAAAATTAGAAGTAGACCTAAAGCATAAAAATCTGGGCCAGGTGGTGGTGGCATTTGCCTTTAATCCCAACACCTAGGATGCAGAGGCACATGGATCCCTGTGAGTTTAAGGCTAGCCTGGTCTACAGAGTGAGTTCCAGGACAGCCAAGGATATTACACAATCTAAAAGCATATAATAAGCCATCAGTATTGAGATTTTTATTTTACATAGGCTTTGTTTTCTCATTTAATCCTTATAACAACTCCATATGTACATAAGTAATTCATTGTTATACATGTATTTCTATGAGTGCAGCTGCTAACTATCAGCTCTCTTTAGAATATAAGCTTCTTACATTTTTGGTTGTGAGCCTAACCAAAAAAAAAAAAAAAAAAAAAAAAAAAGAATATAAGCTTCTTACTTAGATATTATGGCACATGCCTGTAATCATTGCACTCAGGAGGAGGAGACAGGAGAATAGTGAATTCCAAGCTAGCTACTCGGCCCCCTAAATGAGAAGGGAGAGAAAGAGGAAAAGGATAGGGAAAGCTATCTATGAGACAGTTATTTTGTTTTATTTATTGTGTACCTAGTATCTAAAATTGGTGTAGAATGAATGGAGTGGTACTGGTTGCAGTGGCCTTTCCTTTTTGGAGAATTTGCCTTCTTCTCAGCTTGACTTTGTGTGATGAGTTAGATGTCAGCTGATGGACAAGGATGGGATCTCACAGAGTGGAGTCTTGGGTGTAGGGAGTGAAAGTATACAAGAAAGTACTTGCTGACAGTGTTCACAGTAGTTTTTAAATTAAGTTCAGGGGCTGAGAGGCTGACTTGACTCATTGGGGAATGTGCTTGGTATGCAAGCATGAGGATCCTGCTTTGAATCTCTAGGACCCACTTAAAAAATTGTGCCTGGCAGCCCACTCCTGATGTCCATTGCTGAGCAGCCCAAACAGGCAGACCCTGGGGACTTACTAGCCAGCCACACCAGCCAAAATGGTGAGCTCCAGGTTCAGTTAAAGACCCTATCTCAAAAATGTGGTGAAGAGTGATAGGGGAAGATATCCAGCATCAACCCCTAGCCCCTCCATACATGTACACACACACACACACACACACACACACACACACACACACACACACACACACACACACGCTGAAGAAATTATTTGACCTTAAGGAATAAATTTGTTGTTTTTTGAGACAGAGTTTTTCTCTGTAGTTTTGACTGTCCTGGAATTCACTCTGTAGACCAGGCTGGCCTCCAACTCAGAGATTTGCCTGCCTCTGCCTTCTGAGTGCTAGGATTAAAGGCGGTCGGTCACCACTACCTGGCTATGGAACAAACTTTAAAGATACCACTAAAGCATGTTTTTAAATAAGCAGATTAGAATAGAGTATTTAACTATTTGTTGCCATTATATTAATACTGTTTTCTATAGACTATGATATTTTTCCATTAGATTTTATTATTGTGGAATAAAACACATTTTATTATGTGTTTCTGTATATCAACAATTTTCATATATTTGAAACTTCAAATTATTTTTCATCATTTCATTGTAGACCATTCAGACTTTTTGCTATTTTCCTAGATTCTATACCAATTTTCATTAGTTAAAAACTTGAGGACCTGGGGTAACATTGGTGGTGCCTGGGGTGAGGGGTGGCGTACTCGTGAGGCAGAGCCAGGTGGATCTCTGTGAGTTCAAGGCCAGCCTAGTCTACAGAGCGAGATCCAAGACAGGCACCAAAAACTACACAGTGAAGTCTGTCTTGGGGAGGGGGGGACAAAATGGTATATGAACAGACCAAAATCTTTAACATTCTTAGCCACTTCTGGTGTTAGCAAGTTTTCTTGGCGTATCAGTCAGTTACCAGTGTATCTTCCTCTACTGATGTTCATTTCAGGTTGGCTTAAAGAGGAAAAATCGCTCATTTTTCTGTTCTGGGGGCTGTTGATTGTGGTCATCAGACTTATTCACTGATGTTACAAAATACAGTAGAACTCACAAATATGCTTAACCAAGTTTAAAACAATCCCTAGCCACAGACGGGTTGCAGCTGAGCAAAGGCTTTGTTCTTGTAGAAGGAATCAGGCTTCACTAGGTAATGTTTTACTTAACATGGCCAATGAATAGATTTAAATTTTATTCAGTCAAGCATTTAGACCTAAGAATTTTGCTTCTCTATTACAGATAACACTGGAGTTTGTTGAGCTCCATTTCACACTTAATTTTATGTTAAGGAATTTCAAATTTTTCTTATTAAGTTAACCAGCACATGTCAGATTTCCTTGATTCTAAGATTTGAGCTTTTTCTAATTTTTTTTTTTAAAGACAGGGTCTCACTGTGTATCCCTGGCTGGAATTCACTGAGATCAGTTTCCTCTACTGCTAAGTGCATGGGTTAAAGGGATGCACTGCCACACTAGCTAGCTTTTTAATGTTTTTAAAAATTAGTGATACTTACTATATTCTGTAGTGTCTTAAAGAAAATGGAGTGTAATTTTGTCTAAATTTCCACTTTATATAACCTACAGAGGAAGAAGTAAAGAAATGTAATACTCTTTAGACTCAAAAATTAAGGTAAACTATTCTTCTTAAGTTTCTTACACTCATTCAAACACACACTTTGAAAAGCCAACTGGCAACAGGTGGTGGTAAAGCCTCATCAGCTTTTCTACACAATTATTAATCTAATTTTTGTTCCACTTGTAAATTGTTCAAAGCCAAATTAGATTAAATGAAACCATTCTAACATAATCCAAGAAGGAGAAAGTCATAGATGAAGATAGTAAGCATTGGGATGCAGCTCATTCTGTCTTGGGGTGTTTGAAGGTTGATTTAACATTGTCATTTAGGGAGTTCAAATATTACCTTAGCTGTGACAATGAGAACAAAGCTTGAGGGATTTAAGAAAACCAACTGCCTAATTGATACCCTGGGTATACTACTTTAAGTTGATTTCAGAGAAAATCTATTTAAATATAATTTAAATGTACATATATACATGTATATATAGTAATAGCTGTTTTTCATGTAAGATGAATCCTTGGATAAGTCTTGGTGTTGGCAGTTTTTAGATGAGAGAATAGCCATGTTTTGTTTTGTTTACTAATGCCTTTTAACACTTAATATAAACCACTGAAGTTCCAAGGAAAAGTATTAATCAGAGAGAGCTGGGCCTCTGAAGTAAGGATGATTGTCTAAAGCAGCCTGACTTCTGTGAGCACATCTTATGCTCATAGAGAGATTCAGAATCTTATGCTCATAGAGAGGTTCTGAATCTTGAATCATGCAAACAAAATGAAGCAAGTTTGTAATTCTGGAATTCCATGTCAGCACTTTCATTTCAGAAGTCAAAACTACTCCCTATTTATGGAAATTATAATTTATCATACATGTATCCACATAATTAAGACATAAATATCACATGGCAAAAAGGGTGCCACCCAGAGCTCTCTGCAAAACTATGTAGGACACAGTTGTTCTAGTCCTTTCTCTTGCAGTCTGTCCCTTGGTGATCTTCATGAATTATCTTTCTGTACACATCAAGGGGTTACTGCAGATCAAATAGCACATCTGATAGCTGACCTTCTGGAGGGGCATACATCTTTCAGAACAAAAACTTCAGGCCCACCTGAAGGAATTTTCTGAGAAGCAGAATTATAAGTAATAGCTTCAAGTAAAAAAAAAACAAAAAAAAAAACCAAAAAAACAAAAAAAACAAAAAAAAAAAGAGCTCTCTGTGCTGTGATTTGAATTCTAGGTCATGAATCTCTAATGTATCTTTTATTTATGCAGAAAGTAGTTTTGGAACATCTGCATTGTACCCTACCTAACCTCCAGCAGCTTCTGACTACTCTCAAGACAACATGGGAAACCTTGAAAGGCCTATGTTCTCTACCAGCTTCTTTTTAATATTCAGGTATCATGTACACACCCTAAAATTCACCATCCGAAAGGATACAGGCTGATGATTTTAGTATTTATATAGATTTTACAGCTGTCACCACTATTCTCTCCAGAATATTTCTCTCATCCCCAAAAGAAACACTGTACCCCTTCTGCTACTGCTCTCTGTTCTCTGCACCTCCCAGTCGTCAGCCGTTAGTATTTCTGTCTCTAGATTTTTCCTCTTGTGTGGTAGTGACATTTGTGTTGGGACTAATGAAATGGCATTCTTCCACTCAAAGAAATTTGGTAATAGCTTTAAAAAGAAGGAAGAATCCCCCCCCCCAAAAGAAAACAGGAAGTGAACTTGTTGGGATATGTGTGTGGGGAGACTGGAAAGGTGGAGTTGAGGGTGAATATGATCATAATACATTGTATACTAAGTGAAATTGTCAATAAATAAATTATATTTTAAAAAGTAAAAAAAAAAAAAGAAGGAAGAATCAATACAAAGACAAGAATTGGAATGAATGTATGTCCTTAGTAGAGTGGTTGAAGAAGAAAAACTTTTTGTTTGTTTGTTTGTTTGTTTGTTTGTTTTTCCAGACAGGATTTCTCTGTGTACCCCTGGCTGTCCTGAAACTCACTCTGTAGAGCAGGGTGGCCTCATACTCTCAGATCTGCCGTCTCTGCCTCCAAAGTGCTGGGATGAAAGGTGTGCACCACTGTGTCCAGGCAAAGAAAAACATTTTCTTTGTTTTTGTTTTTTGAGACAAGGTTTTTTGTTTTGGTTTGTTTGTTTGTTTTTGTATAGCCCTGGCTATCTTGGAACTGCTCTGTAGACCAGGCTGGCCTCAAACTCACACATATCCAACTGCCTCTGCTTCCTGAGTGCTGGGATTAAAGGTGTGTGCTACCACCTCCCAGTGAAGAAACCCTTTTTAAGTGATCTGTTCATCCCTTATCTTACATAAACTGCATATAAACATTTTTCTATTTTTTGTGTAGTACCAGTGGTTCTCAAACTTTTTGTTTATTTGTTTCAGAACCACTTTTTGCTCTTAAAAACTATTGGAACCCAAGAAGATTGTGTTAGTGTGGAATGTAATTACTGTATTGTAAATTTAAACTGAGAAATTTTAAGACAAAGAATGTTCAAGAACAGATTTCTTTGACTACCAGAGTCATTGGGTCATCCATATTACCCATCCTCTGAAAACTCTACAACATGCCTCTGGAGGGAATGAGAGTGGAAAGATTAATTATTGGTGAAATTATTATGGCCACTCCACGTAGTTAAAAGGAAGATTTATTTAGTGGGTAACTTACAAAAAAGGGAAAGGTAGGTCATGGGGTCTGGGGAAGGTGTATCGAAATCCAGCGGTGTTCTCTGGAGCTCTGCTTGGTCAGCCTCCACCGTCTAGGGTCCAGGAACAGAGAGAGCGCTGGCCCATCCAGATATCGGGTCTCTAGGTGCCTCCCTTGGCCCCGCCTTGTAGGCGTGACAGTTGCCGAAGCCTCAGTGGGGGTTGGAACTTCCAGATCAAAACTGGAATGGCTACCCACTACAATTAATTATGTCTCAGTGTTCATAGGAAAATAATTGAGACCTCAAGGGCTTCATAAATGAGTCTTCAGGATCTTTCCTGTGTTTCCTTAATCCCACCTTAAAACTTCTGCCATCTACTTAATAACTTTATTGCTTCCTTGAGTTGGAAGAATTCCAAGACTAAAATTGAAGACCTGATTATTTGAGTGGAGTTCCGGAGATTCGGGAACATTACCCTGTCAAGAGCTGCAGCTTCTTCCCAGAGCCTGGTCTTGGTAGGAGAAACCGCACTTACAGATGGAGTAGAATAGAGTGGAAAAGGACAAATCACGTGCTGTTCATTTCAAGCAGTGAACCCATTGGATTACCACTGAGCTAACATCGGCAGTTTATAACTTAACTTGCATACTTCTGTACAGTATGCTCGACTGCTTATGAGTCTCTCTTGACATGTAATTAACTATAAGCAAAAATGATGTAATTTAGAAAGTTTTAGTTTATGTTTTACTTAGCGAGTTGGAAAGGTTTGAGTAAATAGAGACCAATTATTGTTGCCTTCAATTCACTTCTCAAAAGTGTTTATTTCTCAGCTATACACACTTCCTATTTCTTTTACCCGGTAAAGGCCTCAGAATTACCTGGAACCACCTGGTTTGCTATACCCGTAGAGCAACCAAAAAGTGAAAGGACCAAGACTACATTTGAAAATTGCACATGAAAGTCCAAGCTCTAGTTATAGTATTGATAATGGAAAGCACATAGGCATGATGCCTTTCCATTCCCAGGTCACCATGTATCTAGTTCCTCCATGGTGGAACTGTTGCACGAATCCTAAATGGTCTTATGATAAAAACCTGTAACTAGATAATCAGGGTGAAAGCTGAAAGATCAGAGAAGCAGAGCAAGCCACAGCCACCACCTCTTACCTCATCAACTCCTCAGCCTGAAAGAGCCAATTCCTTTCTCTTCCCCCCTATATTCCTTTCTCTACCCAGCCATATCACTTCCTGTCTCAACCTTCCTAGTGCTGGGATTAAAGGTGTGTGATCCCAAGTGCTGGGATTAAAGGTGTGTGCCACCACTGCCTGACCTCTATGGCTAACTCTGTGGCTGGCTCTGTCCTCTGATCTTCAGGCAAGTTTTATTTCTTAGATTACAAGCAACATACCTCCACAGGAACCAACTCAAAAGTACGTTAGGTCAAACAAAAGTGAGCAAGGATGGTGGGAGATATATATGCCCTACTCTTCCTGAGTACAGTTCACTGTCTCTGCATTTATCCTCAGATTTCTGGTGAGCCTTCTGCAGCTTCAGAATTCTTATGAAAGCCTTTTTAACCTGCATCCTTATCCAAGTACACGTCAACCCCCGGGGTTTCTTCATTATTATGGACTCTATATCCAATCTCCATATCTACCACCAACTTTACCATGATAGAGAGAACTTTTAGGCAGCTTACATAACAGATGATATTGTACTGAGAATTGTAACTTTAAAGAAAGGGAAATGTCAAATAGGTTTCATTTAAGGGTCAGTTATAATAAATGAACAACAGCTGGTTAGAGTATGAAGTGTTCTAAAACCTGCTAGGCCAAGTCCTGAACACTCTATATCATAGGCATGCATCAAAACATTAAGTAGTACTCTGTTGATATTTATAATTTTTATGCACTAGTTAAAATTTAAAATAAGTATTTTATTGGAATTTAATAATTTAATTTGGATGAAGTTTATTTGGTGATGTATTATTTTATTCTTAATAGTGTACATCATGATAGATTTCACAGTGACATTTTCACACACACTCACACACTCTTAGACTTAGTTATTTGCCCTTTACTGACCTCTTCCAGTTTAGAAGAGGTCTTTCCTCTGCTCTTACAATGTTCTTTCTCCTTCCATATCATATATGGTGGGGAGTACATGTGCACCCATGTAAATTTAATTTAGACTCTACAGATGAAAAAGTGCAGTGTTTGTTATTCTGAGTCTGGTTTGTTTTACTTAACCTTATGATCTCCAGTTCCATCCATTTTCTTGCAGAAGTCATCATTTTGTTCTTCATTATAGCTTAATAAAATTCCATTGTTCATATAAGTATTTGTTTTTATATATTTTTTAATCCGTTCAGCCTTTTAGGATGGTTCCATATCTTGGCTCCATTTTGAATTTATTTTTGGTCAGGATGTGGATCTGGTTTCATTCTTACATGTCGATATCTAGTTTTCGAAGATCCATGTGTTAAAGAGGCTTTTCCCACTGAATATTTATGATACTTTGTCACACATGAGGTGGTCATAGATGTGTGGGTTTATTTCTGGGTCCTCTGTTCTGTTCCACTGTTTTGTGTCTGGTTTGTGCCAGTGCCATGCTGCTTTGTTAAGAGCATATTGTCTTTTATAGCTATAAGTGAAGTGTTTACTATTTACAAGAAGTTTAGTGTCACTTGTCAAAACTGATGTTATGAAAGGGGTTAGCTTTTTAAGTTCAAATGTTTCTAAAATTGAATTTGAGCTTGGTATGGTGGTACACACCTTTAATTCCAGTCCTCTGGGAGGCAGAGGCAGGCTGATTGCTGTGAGTTCAAGGCCAGCCTGGTCGACACAGTGAGTTTCAGGACAGCCAGGGGTTAAGTAGAGAGAACCTGTCTTAAAATGAAATTGAATTTGAAATTAGAGATCTTGAAACACAAGCTGTTAATGGAATTGAGAAGTGAAGTGTCTGGAACACTAAGTCCTGGGGTTTGCCTTGGTGCTCTAGTTTCTGGTGCTTGTTAGGTCTTCTCTATACCATGTCTCAAAAGAATTTTCTTTTTAATAGCAATAGACTTTCTGCCCCAGAACTGTCTTGTGTTTCCTTAATATCTGGTACCGCCTTTGTTTTGTTTCATCTTCTATTGGAACCCATACCTGTGTAAGTTCCTCTTGCCCTTTCCACTTTTAGTAACCCAAGTTTTGAAAGATCGGGTATGTAAAACAAGTAGAAGAGTAGTTGTGTTTGCATTAGGACATCTGAGGCTTTAGAGAAGGTGAAGTCTTCACCATAGGAAGAAGTAGGTCTTGCCAGGTGTGGCAGTTCAACCTTGCAATCTAAGCACGTGGAGTTTGGGGGGGTGACGGAGGCAAGAATCACCATGGTTTCAAAGCCAGCCTGAGTTATGGTATGAGACCTTATTTCAAAAATCAAAATTGGCCGGGTGGCGGCCGCCGCACGCCTTTAATCCCAGCACTTGGGAAGCAGAAACAGGCGGATCTCTGTGAGTTCGAGGCCAGCCTGGGCTACCAAGTGAGTTCCAGGAAAGGTGCAAAACTACACAGATTTGAAACCCTGTCTCAAAAAAAAAAAAAAATCAAAATTGAAAGAAAGGAAGCATTTGTGCCCTGTTCTGCCAGGAAAGCCCTCCTCCAGAGTATACTGATTGCTTTACTGTGCTTACTAACTGGTGAAATCTTGTTTTCTTGGCCACAGAACTGGGGCTAGCAATACCCTGTCTATAAATTGCAAAAGAAGGGATTTTCAAGTATTCATTTTTCTTACTTCATCATCTTATTAATGTAACATTGCCTCATAAGTAAACTCTTACATATATTAATTTCTTATTTTAAAGTGAAGATGAGAATATAAGTAAGGAACAAGAGAGGGCCAGAAAAATGGCTCAGGAGTTAGAGCTTTGTTCTTGCAGGAGACCAGGGTTCAGTTCCCAGCATCCACATGACAACTCACAACTATCTGTAACTCCAGTTCTAGAGGATCTGACACCTTCTTCTGACTTCCACAGGCACCAGGAATATGTGGTACATAGATATACATGTGATAGAAACACTCTTACATATAAAACAACATAAATAAGTCTTAAGAAAAAAAGATTACACCTGTTTCTGCTCTAATCTGATGAAGGCTAATATTAGTTTTCCTCTTACAGGGCTTGTGTATCTTTCTGGCATTAAAATAGAGAGTGGTTGCTTCATCTGAGTGACCAAGCAGGACCAACACAGTTACAGTTCATGGGGAGTTTCCAAAAGACACTTTTGGGGCTCTTCCTCCTAGCCTTTGTCTTCCTTTGGTAAAACAGGCAGATGTACCAGGAAACTGGGGAGTTTTTTTTGTTGTTGTTCTTGCTCCAAATAGAAATGTTCTAAAATGTACCTGTTGAGTGTGAATTCAGAAAGTTGTCTTTTACGTGAAGAGAAAGCATATGGTTGTTTGTGATTTTTGTCAGCTAGGATTTTTCCCTCAGCCATATGGAAACAGGAATTTTATTTATCTCATTTCCTCTTAAAGCATGATTGGTTGCAGCTAGATATTCAGAACTTGTAGGACTGAAAAAAATGACTCAAGTCAGTGGAAAAGCAACAGATTATGAAAGATAGGGTGTTTAGGCTCTTAAAAAAATTTTTTTACAGCATACCAACCTAAAGTTGATGATATGTTTGTGAAAGATAAATAGACAAAAATATGAATGAATATTTATCCAATCTTAGTGTTAGAGTGTGATTTTAAAGTATTCCAGCAAAGACAAAAGTACTACGTGGGAAAATAGTAATTGATTTGACAATTCCAAATTTAACACATGCACCCCTTGTGCGTGTGCATGTATGTGTGTGTGTGTTTGCACCATGCACATGTAGTTGCCAATAGAGGCCAGAGGGAATCAGATCCCCTGGAACTGGAATCACAGGAGGTTGTGAGCTGCCTGACATAGATGCTTAGAACCCAACTCTGGGTCTTCTGCAAGAGCAGCAAGCACTTAACCTCTGAGCCATCTCTTAGCCCCAACAATCCCAGTTTTTAAAAATGTATGACAACAATAGCAGGTGACATTTATTGAGCTAAGTATCAAGCCTGGTGCTTTACATCTAGGTGAGAATCCTAGCAGGGAGGAGAGTTAGATATGTTGCCCTAGAGCACACAATCTATACTCCTGGCCTGCTTCCTAGTCTTGTAACACATTTCCTCACTGTTTTCTATATATACCATCACTTAGCAGATACCACCTCTGTTAGTCTTCTGTTATAGCAGTATTCCACTGTAAGATAGTAAGTCTATATTAATTAGGATAAAAACTTGCCGGGCGTGGTGTGCACGCTTTAATCCAGCACTCGAGCAGAGCAGCGAATCTCTGTGATTCGAGCCAGCTGGCTACCAAGTGAGCTCCAGGAAAGGCGCAAAGCTACACAGAGAAACCTGTTCGAAAAAAACCAAAAAAAAAAAAAAAAAAAACTAAATGACTACATTACCAAGACCCCCAAATGATGGTTCATACAAGATAAATCCTAACTACTTCTCATGAAGTAGTTAAAGGTTATTAAGTGGGTTCTGTCTGCTGAAGTTATTCAACGATCCAGGTACCAGAGTGGCTATATTACTTAACTCTCATCATTGGCCTGACCAGTAGTCAGGTACTGACTTATTTAGATTCTAGCCAGTGGGTAAGAGTGTGAGAACATGGAGAAGACATACCTATATTTTCCTGAGATCTAGTCTGAACAGTGACATGCATTAATTTCTTTGCTCATGTTATAATAGAGAAAGCTTAGTGGCCTGGCCATACCTAGCAATAGTAGAGAAGGCTAGGAAGTGCAGTCTCACCGTATACAGATTTGGGTAGACAAACACAGTTTCTTCCACAACTACTGCTTCTAGACACCTGATAAGTTACTAGTCACATGATAACAGATAACACATGAGGTGCTGGAGAGATGGCTTATCAGTTAAGAGCACTGACTGCCCTTCCAGAGGACCCAGGTTCAATTCCCAGCACCCACATGGAAGCTCACAACTGTCTGTAATTCCAGGATTCAACACCCTCATGCAGGTATAACACTAATGCACATAAAAAATAATAAAAATAAATAAGTTAAAAAATGTGTGATTAAAAAAAAGAAGATAATATAAAAAATAAAAGCACCTAACAGAAAAAAGATACAAATTCAGTTTTAAAAAGAGAAGTACAGAAGACGAGTTGATAGTTGATTTTTGACAGAATACCAAAACTATTTAGTGGGAGAAAGAGTGCTCTATGAGCAGGTGGTACTGGTCAAAGCTGTACACATTATGTATCTGAAGCTGTGTATGTTGGTACATTTGGGAAGTGAAATCAGGAAGCTGAGATGCCTAGGATTCTGTTCTCGTTCTCTCTCTCTCTCTCTCTCTCTCTCTCTCTCTCTCTCTCTCTCTCTCTCTCTCTCTCTGTGTGTGTGTGTGTGTGTGTGTGTGTGTGTGTGGAGAGAGAGAGAGAGAGAACTCTATTTTGTTAAGAATTCAATATCCATCATGTAGAAAGAAATCTTATACCTAAATAATCTTTGACTTGAGCCTTGTATAGTATCTCTGGTCTTCACAAAGCCCTGAAAAGCAAGTAATATTTTCATTTTACTAATCAGGAAACTGAATCTCAAGCATAACACTGAGGGTCAGTTTCTTAGCTCAGCTAAACACACTCAACTAAACACACAAGACGACTATGCTAATACTATTCTTAGTCAGCACTGGTCTACTCAGAACAATACAGAGCAAAAGTGAGAGTCTACCAGCAAAGCATTACCCAGAGTTCCTCTTCATGGGAACAGTCTGTGCAAGAGCTCATGCAGCTACTGAGAGCTACCCCCTCCCATTCCAGCCCACTTCCCCCAGTTTCCTAGATGAGATTCACATCCAACAAAATGAGGTCAGTATGGGTTTTTTTTTCTTTTAGATACAATTTTATTTTTAATATAGAAAACATTTAAAACAAAAAATGTTCAAAAATCGAATCCACTAATTCAAGACACTCTTACTTTCATACTCGTACTTTCATCAGTAATCCCTCACTTCCTTCTCGCCCAGCCCTTCATCTGTCATTCTCTTCATTTCTTCCCTTTTCATTAAAACTGTTAATCACTAACCCAGGATGATGGGAATTTCACCTCTGCTGTCTTCCACAAACCCCTAATGATTGGTGAACTCACTGGGAGTCAAGAAGCAGAGGGTGTTTTTCTGAAGACTCTAAAGTCATGACCACATGAATCATGGTTGTGTCCTGCAGAATTGCTTGTCTCTCCCTAGGAGTTGAACCTTCCTGATGACTTCTGCTGCCCAACCTGGGTTATCTTTAATTCCTGGTCCGCTTTAAATATAATATATATATATAGATAGATAGATAGATAGATAGATAGATAGATAGATAGATAGATGGTGAAGGAAACAGGCTAAACCAAAAGTCCTATTTTTTAAATTCAATTGATGATATATTTCCCCATGTTTACAGTTACTTGTACTTTATAAAACTTAACAGTTTTTGCCTCAGCCTCCTATGTACCTGGGACTACTACTCAGCCTGAGTAGGCTTATTCTTAAATCCTTCCAGTAATGTTTAAATTTTCATCCCTATACTGGGAAATTACCTTTTTCTTCTCCTTTGTTTTTACTAGTTTTGAATGATTTTCCTTGCATTATATCTTATTTGTTTATATTTTTTATAAACACTACTGATACAATATTAGGTTTTTTTGTTTTTTGTTTCGTTTTTTTCGAGACAGGGTTTCTCTGTTTAGCTTTGCGCCTTTCCTGGAACTCACTTGGTAGACCAGGCTGGCCTCGAACTCACAGAGATCCGCCTGACTCTGCCTCCCGAGTGCTGGGATTAAAGGCGTGCGCCACCACCACTGCCCGGCTACAACATTATTATTTTTTAAAAAGCAGCTTTCTTAATCTTTTTTAAAAGAGTTATTTATTTTTTACTTCATGTGGGTGCTGGAAATCAAACCCAGGTCTTCTGCAAGTACAACAATGGCTCATAACCACTGAGCCGTCTCCTCAGCTCCAGCTTTCTTAATCTTGATACCACAGAATTCATTCTTTATGAGTACAGAATTCAGTGATTTTCTTAGAAAATAAATATTTATACACCCTTTTCCACCACCCCAAAAGTTTCCTTGTAGCTGTGTACAGTTAGTTCTTGCTCCTACCCTCTGGTCTAGTCTGCTTGCTGTCTGTGGATTTACCTTCTCTGGACATTTATGTGAATGAAATCAGATACTGTGATTGTGTCTGACTTCTTTCAGTTAGCACTTTTTTTTTAAGCCTTCTTCATATTGTAGCATGTAGTTCACCTTTGGTTGCTGGATAGTACTGTAATTATTTTTGCAATTTTTTTATTGGCTTCTCAGTTGAAAGATATAAGGTTTTTTTTTTCTGGAGTTTGGCTATTATGAATAATTTTCTACAAATATCTGTGTATGTTGTGGATAGATACATGGTATGTAGGAGAGGGCTTGTTGAATTACGGTGCATTTTTGAATAACTTTTTTAAGAAACTGAAAACTATTTTTTAATTTACCAATATTTACTGTTTGCTGCCTTTGGGTCATAGCCATTCTTGCTGTGGTGTTTCATTGTGGTTTGGTTTGGTTTGCTTGTTTTGTTTTTACATTGTGTGTGTGTGTGTGTGTGTGTGTGTGTGTGTGTGTGTGTGTGTGTGTGTTAGGTAATGAATGTGGAGGCCAGAAGACAACCTGTGGGAGTAGGTTTTTCACTCCATGGATCCCAAGTATCCAACTCAAGACATCAGGCTTGCCAGCAGGTGCCTTTACTTGATGAGCAATCTCTTAAGTACTTGCTTTCATTTTTTTTTTTTTTTTAACAAAGCTTGGAAAAAATCTTAGGGCCCTATGCATGTGAAGCAAATGCACTACCCCTGTGTTATATCCCCAGCCCTCAGTGCTGTTTTAATGTGCATCCTTCTAATCATTAATGATGTTGGATCCCTTCAGGGGCTTAGCAACATGTCATGTTGGTGAAGCGTTTACATAGATCCTTCGTCAATTTTTAAAATTATGTTGTGTTTCTTACTGAATTATGAGCTTATGTTTTCTATTTTTCTTTTCCTTTTATATTTTCTTATTTACTTATTTCAAGTCCTATGTATTTACTTGTCTGTGTAGCCCTGGCTGTTCTGGAACTCACTCTGTACACCACACTAGCCTCAAACTCAGAGATCCACCTGCCTCTGCCTCTGGTATTAAAGGATGTGTACCCCATGGCCAGCTATGATCTTATATATTCTAAACAAAAGTTCTTTTTTCAGAAACTCTGTTTGCAAGCATTTCACCCAGGCTGTAGATTCTTATTTTTATGGTTTTATCTATTTTTATTTTATGTATGAGTATTTTGCCTGCATATACATAGTGCACCATGTGCATGCAGTGGCCTGGGAGGCCAGAAGAGGGAGTCTGATTCCCTGAAACTGGAGTTCAGATGGTTGTAAGCCACCATATTGGTGCTGGGATCCAAACCTGGGTCCTCTGCAAAATCAGCCATGCTCTTAACTACTGAGCCATCCTCCAGGTGCCAGATTCTTATTTTTAAGTTATATGTTTTGAAGTGTACAGTTTTTCTGTAATCTAATTTGTTTATTGGTGTTATGGTTTAGGTATCTGTGGGAGTTCCGCTCCAACCTGTTGAAGGATTGGTTCTTGTGGGGAGGAGAAAGGAATGAGGAAGTATTAGATAGACATATAGACAGAGATGACAAGAGACACAGGATTGCTTTGGGAGGGCCTTGGGTCAATACCCAGTTGCCTTGAGGTTTATTCCAAAGGGCTTTTTATACAATGCCAAGGGGTTAGGCAAAAGACCTCCCCCTTTCAAGATCAAAGCACAACGTACAGCCAAGTGTAGAACCTTCAAAACACCTGGTAACCATGCCAATGGCCAAATCATCCCATTATACAGCTCTGCTGGGCAAAGCAAGCTTAGATTGTCTGACCCTGAGTAAGGTCGCACTAGAAAGCCTCTGTGGTCTCCCACGGGTATCATATCTGCGAGAAATGTTAACTTTTTCTGAGATCATAGAACTTCTCTGATATTTCCTCTAGAAGTTTTATAGTTTTAGCTCTTATATTTATGTCTGCTTGCATTTTATATTAAAGGTTAGTTAACGGTCTAACTTAGGTTTTGTTGATTTGTTTCTTTTATATGATTATTTTATCCATCATCCCAGCACTGTTTTCCAAATACTTAATTCTCTTCCCATTGGGATTAAAGGCGTGCGCCACCACCGTCCGGCTGTTAATTTTTTTATTACTTCAATTTGTTCTTGGGTAATTTCATACGTGTGTATAATATATACTGATTATTCCCAATCTCTGTTCTCTTTTTTTACCCGCCCACTACTGTCTGACTCCCTCCTTTCTGCATCACTTTCTTACATGCCTGCCTATTTGCCTTGTTTTATGACCCACTAAGTTTAACCAGGGCCGTCTCTGTGACCAAGGGTGAGTCTGGTGGGCTTAACAGTGGGTGTACAACTGAAGATACTGATGCCCCTTTTCCCAGAATCTATCAGTAATCCAGGAATTAGAGGAAGAACCCCACGAGTTCTTTCCCTAGCCATAACTGATTGTTGACAGGCAGTTTTAAGTAGTCCCAGCACAAGTACCCGTAGCTGCTCTGATTTCATGATTGCAGTGATTGTGTTATGCTCAGAGAATGGCATTTCACAGCTCTTCTTCCTGTGTTCCAATTTTTGCATTCTTCTCACTATCTTCTGTGGTACTCTCTCAGTCTTAGAGGAAGTGGTATAAATGTCTCATTTAGGGCTGGGCCCTCAGCCATCACTTATTTTCAGTGTCTTGGGCAGCCATGAGTCTCTACATTCACCATCATCCCTGCTGAGATAGGCTTCTTTGGATAAGGTTAAGAGTAGCTGTTGTCAGTAGGTATAGACAGATTCTTAGAAGTTAGTTTGACTCTGTATCAATTTGGCTAAACCTCAATAGTATGCATTCCTCCTGTGGAGTGGGCCTGGAATCCCATTAGATGGTACTTAGCTGCCCTAATAGCCATCAGGACACTCTCATGCTGCTGTGCATATCTTACCTGGCAGGTTGGTTTTGTAGTTCATAGGGTTTACAGCTAGGTAAGATTGCTGATGCTTTTTCTCCTCCAGCTGCCTACATTGTACCTTCCAGTAGTTAGCAAACACTAAGGAAGTTTCTATTTTTAACTCAGTTCCAGCTTGCTTTCCCTGTGTCTTGAAACCAAAATATGTGGTGTCTTCAACAGTAAGGTCTTACTTAGCCTCTAGTTCTTTGGGGCAACCAAGAAGACTGACAAGAGCCTCTGCTCTGTTAGGGACCTCTGTGACCTTTCTGACCAATACCTTTACAGAGGTATCCCATACCTGGCACAGGGAACTTTGCTTAGTAACTCACTGCTTCTAGGAGTTACTAGCCTTGTAGACTGTCTTCTTTCAATCTGCCTGTTGTATTTTTTAATTTGGTTTCATGGTCATTTCTATATTTTTTGTACTCCTTTTTTTTAGTTAACATCTCCACTAAATTTGACTTTTTTCTAGGTCCAAGAATTTATGAAGTCTCTTCAGTTTTTAGTATATATAGATATCAGCTGATAAATTACTAATTTTTTGAGAATCTTATGACTCTTAGCTCTGGCTAACTTCTAACTCAACAATGATCTGCCTGCTCTGCTTCTTGAGTGCTAGTATTAAAGGCATACATCACTATACCTATCATTTTTATTACTAATTTTTATACTTTATTTCTTTTTTCCTAAATGTTACATTTAGTCATACCTCCACTACAACAAGACCTAATTTAATACCTAAACTTGAAAGCTTTTAAGTGTATATTTACTTTAGAAGACAACTCTTTACCAGCATTCATTGTTCTCCACTTCCTGACTGTGGATGCAGTGTGACCAGCTGCCTTAGGCTCCTGTTGCCATGACTTTCCTGCCAAGATGGGCTGTACCTTTGATCAAGCTATAATAAAACCTTCATTTGATTGCAAAAAAAAAAAAAGAAGAAGAAGAAGAAGAAGAAGAAGAAGAAGAAGAAGAAGAAGAAGAAGAAGAGACAGCTCTTTGCCAGGCTTAAGCAGCTACCACTTACCCCAGTATCACAGAGAAAATTGGTAATGGGAGCTTGTATTCTGGATTTTGGTAGGGGTTTTTGTCTGGCATTTTTAGGAAGAACACATGAGTTTTCTTTTTTATACCGTGTGTGTGTGTGTGTGTGTGTGTGTGTGTGTGTGTGTGTATGTGTGATGTTTTTTGGTTTTGGTTTTGGTTTTTTTCGAGACAGGATTTCTCTGTGTAGTTTTGGTGTCTGTCCTGGATCTCGCTCTGCAGAGCAGGCTGGCCTTGAACTCACAGAGATCTACCTGCTTCTACCTCCTGTGTGCTGGGATTAAAGGCATAGGCCACCACCACCCAGCTTCTGCTGCTTGAAGTTAAACTCATTGTTAATTACCTTCTTTGTAATTTGGATTGTTTCAAAATAATGCTAATCCTAAAAATGAGTTTGGAGTCTATACATTCCTGTTAGAACTATTTTTAGAGAATAGAATATTTTATAGAAATATTTTTATAGAATGACCTCTTTGTTTCTTGAGTCCTTGGTTGCCTTCTTGTGTCTGTCTTTTGGGAGGTGTAACATTTATGTATACTTGAGATACCTTCCTTTCCAGTGTGTTTGCTTCTGCGATGACATTCTGTGGTTACTTGTCTTGGCCCTCTGTTCCCCCACCATTCATCCTGTTACAGACTGGCTTCCACTTCCACCGTCAATGAAGCCAGTCTCAGCAGGGTTAGTAGCAGCACCTTTGTTGTCCTTTACCCTTATTACTCTTTCCCTTACAGCACCATTTGCTACCACTCCCTTTTTCTCAGTCCTTCCCCCCCCCCACTTCAGTAGTGTCTTTTATTTCTTCTGGCTGGTCTTTCTCACTCACTAATGTAGTTGGAATAAAAAAATGAATAATATGAGATGGCATAACATTTTATAACAAAATAAAAAGCAATATCCTTTTTATTTTATTTTTAAGAGATAGATTTCCGTTTGATCACCAAAAGAAAATTTTTGAAGTACAGGAAAAAAAAAAAAAAAAAAAAAAACCAAAACATAAAATCAAAGTAAATCCCACTCTGCGGAAGTTCAGTAACCATTGTCACTTTGGTGAGTTCTTTCTTTCTAGATGTGTATTTCATATATTATTTCAAAAATAACATCACTTCTTTTTCTCTTAAGTGCTCTGAGTTATTTCTGACTTTAAACATACTTGAAAATACTATTTTCAGTCAGGGATGGTGTTGCACAGCACTCCACAGGCAGAGACAGCAGCATTGCTCTAAGTTCAAGGCCATCATGGTCTACATAGTGAGTTCCAAACTAGCCATGGATGCACAGCACCCTGTCTTCAAAAAGATTTTAAGTATTTTTTCTTGATAACCACAAATTTTCTTAGCCCTTTCTGCTTTTATAAGTTTGTGGTGAACATCCTTTTTTAGAAATCTTGTACATGATGCAGTCTAGAGGTCTTGATCAGCTTTGTTTTCTCTGCCAGTTAAAGAATTAAAAGTTAGGAAAAATCTGAAGTGCAACCAGTGCAGCTTAGAAATCTCAAACATGAAGATAGAATCGGCAGTCAGGAGTGAGGAAACACACAGAGAAAAGACCCTCTGCAAAGCAGAGGACCAGTCTCTACTGGAGTGCTGGTGGCTATAAAGCCTTTTGGGAGCTTCCTCCCTAACTTAGAGTTGGTCAGTTTGAAGAAAGCTAGGATGGTTGATTGTCTCAGAACTGATGTGTGGATGTCCTGAGCATGCCGTGAACTTGTTGTGCCAGTCCATCAGCAGAGGGCCTGCAAGCCTTTGTTTTAAGCTGTTAGGCTTTTGTCCCAAGTTAAGAGGATGAGAAAAAAGCTGACCATCTTGGAAATTCACCACCTTTATTACTTAGCCATGGCCCCTTTCTCTCTCTGTCTGCCTGCCAGGGGGTCTAACTCCTAGTCTCTCATAAACTTTGTTAGTAATTTTCTTTTTAAATCTTTTTTTTTTTTGTCTGCATGTATGTCTGGTGCCAGAAGAGGGCACCAGATATCATTACAGATGGTTGTGAGGCTCCATGTGGTTGCTAGGAATTGAACTCAGGACCTCTGGAAGAACAGCCAGTGCTCTTAACCTCTGAGCCATCTCTCCAGCCCACATTAGTAATTTTTTAAAAGGTAACTTTTTTTTAAATTTTTTTTTTAATTAAAAGGTAACTTTAAGAAATGAATTTCCGGGCTGGAGAGATGGCTCAGAGGTTAAGAGCACTGCTTGCTCTTCCAGAGGTCCTGAGTTCAATTCCCAGCAACCACATGGTGGCTCACAACCATCTGTAATGAGAGCTGGTGCCCTCTTCTGGCCTGTGGGGATATGTATAGACAGAACAATGTATACATAATAAATAAATTAAAAAAAAAAAAAGAAATGAATTTCCTGGTCAAAAACATTGTTAATTCTTTACTTGTAAACTGACCAGTTGACTGCTGGAAGACACTATCAGTTTACACTTCTCAAAGCAGTATATGTAATGCCTGTCAATGCACCTGTGTCAACTGTGTTTCAAGCCTGGCATGATGGCGCACACCTCTAATCCCAGCACTTGGGAGGCAGAGGCAGACAGATCACTATGAATTTGAGGCCAGCCTGGTCTACAGCCAGTCAAGGCTACATAGAAGAGACTGTCTCAAACAAACAAAACCACACACACACACACACACACACACACACACACACACACACACACCAAAACAAAAAAAAAAACCCACACCAAACTTTAAAAATAAACAAAAACCGTCCTTGTGTTTTCTAATGAAATAAATATAAATTATGGACAATTTAAATGAATGTAGACTTTTTCTTTCTCTTCCTGTTATAGTGATCTTCCTCCCTTTGCCTCCTCCAAATGTTTGCATTATAAGTGTTCACTACCATCCTTTTCTTGAACTATCCTTTTTAAAATTTTTTACTTTTATGTGTGTGTTTTCTGCCTGCATGTATGATGTGTGCATGCAGTGCTTGTGAAGGCCAGAAGAGGGTGTCACATCCTTTGGGGCTAGAGTTATAGCCAGTTGTGAGCCACCATGTGGGTGCTGGAAGTCAAACTTAAGTCCTCTGGAAGAGGAGCAGCTGTGTTCTAAACCATTAAGCCATCTCTTCAGCCCTTGAACTTGTCTTAAGATTTGCTATTTATTTTTTTGTTTGCTATTAAAATGAACATTTTTATTTTTGTGTTAAAACAACTCTGACCCTTTATGAGTTGAAGGTAAAAAGGACTTATTTAGAAATAAAAGTTAAATATCATAGATCTATCCATCTCTCCATCACTTTTCATTAGTGAAATTTTAGTATCTGAATAAGTCTGCAAACCCTTCAGAAGAAATGGAGTGATAATTGTAGATACTTGAAACTTTAAGGAAGTCAAACTTAATAATTTTAGGGCCATTTCTTAGAAAGCTATTTATTGAAACATGATCTAATAATGAGGGCCAGGTTGGGCTGCTAGGGAATGGACCTTGGTTTCTTGACCTTCCTTCTTAAATGTCTTTAAAAGAAAAAAAAAAAGCTTAAATATTGCTTGGTTCAGCAGAAGTGTTATTGGAATTGACTTCAGTGTAGACTTCTGTTTACAGTAAGGAAAGCCAAATTCATTTTTCACAGACTCTTTTCTATTTGAAAGGTTCACAATTCTGAATAACTATCAAAAAAGTATAATTTGGCTACAGTATTGCCCTTTGAAAATTACCTACTTTATCAGCTCAGTAGCTCAGAGTCAGAGTCAGTTTTTTGTTGTTGTTGTTGTTTTTGTGTGTGTGTGTTTTGTTTGTTTGTTTGTTTTTGTTGTTTTTGGTTTTTCAGGAAAGGGTTTCTCTGTAGCCCTGCCTGTCCTGAGTTGCTCTGTAGACCAGACTGGCCTCCAACTCACAGATCTGTTTGCCTCTGCCTCCAAAGTGCTGGGATCAAAGGTGTGTGCTATCACTGGCCAGAGTCAGTTTTTATTAAATATAAAGACCAAAAACTTTGGTGGCTCTAAGCTTATTATATTTTTTAAAGAAATGGTTTATAGAAATAATTTTCTTCATTGTGATGATTCACCCCTATAATTCCAGTACTAAGGAGGCTGAAACAGGAGGACTGTTGTGAGTTTAAAAAGTAGCCTGTGCTGCATAGTGAGTAGTGGGCTAGCCTTGGCTACAAAGTAAGACCTCTCAATTTTTTAAAATTACTATAGATGATAATTCAAAGGCTATTTAAAAACCTAAGTTGATTTGCTAGGGTGGAGGAAGATCAAAACAATAATGAAATCAGTATTAATACTAACTTTAATAACTACTGACTTTAGTCATTAAGAGCTGAAGCATTTTGTGAATAAAAATGATGTTTAGTGCAATCTTGAATGACTCTGAACACACAACTCCTTCCCATGTTCTTTGGGTAGAATGTGTGTGAAAGGTGACCCTTTGATGATAAACCTGTAGAGTCTCTCCTTCACCTGCTCAAAGGTTCCTAAATTGTTCCAGCTAATAGGATGCTGTGACCTCTTTGCCCTTCATTCACTCTAGCAGAGAATGTCTTGTAAGTCTGCAACTTGTTTTGCTGGCTAAGGGCACACTTTGACACTTGTTGAGTACAAGGTACATGGCATTGAGTTTGTGTCTTTCTACTTTCTCATTTCTTCAAAAGCCATGTCAGGTTGCTTAGACTTCTAAGGATAGCCTTGCCAGCCTGTACTGTGCTATCTCCCGAATTCCAATACAAGTCTTGGAATTGTAAATCTTCCATATTCCAAACCCATTTTACTTCTTTAGCTCTACCTTCTGTACTCTTGTTTCACTTCAGATGACTAAATTATGTCATTGAGGACACTGGGGTATATTTTCTTTACTTGGGATGCTCTCTTTCTATCTCAATTCATGCAACACTTGAATCTTTGCTCAAGACACTATAAATAAATAAATAAAGCCAAGTTTTATTTCCCTTACTATTTATTTGCAGTATTCATCCTCGCTTCAGTCTATAATTTGTATTAACACTTTGTAACTACCTTAGATATTTTTCCATATTTTGTATTTTCTGTGATACCTAACATAATATAAGCCGCATAATGACATAGCTTGAAGCAGTGAGAAAGTTTCGAAGATATAGACAGGAAGAGCTTATGATAGATGCTTAGGAGGGAAAGCATCAGTAACAGGCTTGGAAAGAACCAAACATGATGCCATGTACCTTGTATTCTCTGCTGCAAGTGTTAGGGTGTATCTACAGCCAGCAAAACAAGACATTACAGGTTACGAATCTCTGAATTACTGAGGACCAGCTCCAGGCCTTGAGAATTTTTCATATTTTAGAACATTTTTATGGTTGAGCATCCCTAATCTAGAAATGTAAATTTTTTAAAAATACACAACTTTTTGAGAATCGTAGAGCAGAATAGCTTCAGATTTCAATGTTTTTGAGGTTTTGTGTTGATCAGACTTTCTTTTCGCTATGATAAAAATACTAGATACAAAAAACTTCAAAGGGGAAAAAAGATATATTTTGGATCATGGTTTCAAAGCTGTCATTCCATCTCTATGGAGAGGACATGATGAAGCACAGCAATTCACAGCGTAGGGACCAGGAAGCAGAGAAAGTGGAAGAGACCTAGAATCAGGTAGAACCTGCCAAAGACTGTTTTCCGGCCTATTTCCTTCAGCTAGGCCCTTCCTCCCAAACTTCTCTCCAGCTCCTAAAGTCGTGTCATTTGCTAGAGACCAAACATTCAACACACAAGACTGTAGAAGACATTTCATATTCAAACCATAACATTTGCACTATAGATACTACTTGGATTAGGGATGCAGAACTGTACTAAGCACACTGAGGCATCATTTTCTCCAGAAAAATAATCTTAAACATCCATGTTTGTCTAGAGGCCTCTCTTCTGTCACCCTGTGTAATTAAATTTATCTTGTTTTAGGCTTATTTTTAGTGTTTGGTTAATTTCTCACAGTTATGTATTGAAACACACATACAAACCCAATCTCAAACCTTAACATAGTTCTTAACACAGAACAAGTTCTCAAGAAATATTTCATTGAACTATTGAATATAATTATTTTATCATTAAGAGTCACAGCCCCTCCTTTTCATAGTACAACAGATTACATAGATAAGGCAGACATGAAGAAATCTAGCTGTCATATGTGAGTATATTTATCTAAAATTGTTCCTGTCAGAAGCTGCTATGGAGCTGAAAAGGATCAGACCATATTTGGTACCACCACTAGTAGTCTGGGAAGAAAGCAAAGAAAATATGTAAAAGAAGCAGACTATTTCCTTTCCATTAGTGTCTCACATGTCTTAAGAAATTTGTTTTAATTCTGCCATAATATGTCACTGTAAAGAACATTCAGATTACCAACATCTGTAATACTGCTTTATGAACATAGCTTTATATTCTTCATGCTAAGTAATTTCTGATATTTCAGTACCTTAGTGTCAAAAATACATACAAAGTGCAGCATTTGGATAATACAGCCAAAAAATAAATATGAGAATTTTCTGATCAAATTAAAATGTCAAGAATTCTTCTGTTTGTATCAGTTCTATGTGTTAGGTTTATCTAGTTTAGACAGCTGCAGATCTGAACTGCTGCCTAGAAGTAGTTCTCTATCAGGCCTCTGTAATGTATGCTTCCAAATATGCAGCAATGGCCAGGTCTTCACTTGCTTGGGGTGAGCAGGAGCACTGCTAAGAAAGAGCTCCTCTTGGCTACTGAGGCGGTTTGCTTGTTAAGCAGAAATCTGGTATTTAAATGTTCAGTTTTTAACAAAAAGGTTTTGAGACTTGAAAAGAAGCATGAATGGGTGGCCCATACACAGGAGGAAAGGAGTCAATAAAGAATGTTAGGCCAGTGAGATGGCTCAGTGGGCAAGGGCCTTGCAGCCAACGTTGATGACCTCAGAACCCACATGATGAGAAAAACAAATGCTGCAAGTTGATTATTGACCTTCATATGTACATTATAGTATGTGCACCCACAATGATAGATAGATAGATAGACAGACAAATAAATAAATAAATAAGAGAATATTTTTAAGTTAAAAAAAAAAAAAGGTTGCCAGGCAGTGGTGACAAACACCTTTAATCCCAGCACTCGGGAGGCAGAGGCTGGTAGATCTTTGTAAGTTTGAAACTAGCCTAGTTTACAGGGTGAGTTTCAGAACAGGCTCCACAGCTACACAGAGAAACCCTGTCCTGAAAAACAAAAAAGAAAAAGCCTGGCAGTGGTGGTACATGCCTTTATTCCAGTACTGGGGAGGCAGAGGTAGCTGGATCTTTGTGAGTTCAAGGCCAACCTGTCTACGAGTAAGTCCCATGACAGATAGGACTACATAGAGAAACTGTCTCAGGAAAAAAAGGGGGGAGGAATTTAAGTCCAAGTCTAGCCTCAGTTGCATACCATGTTCAAGACCAGCCTTGATTACATGAAACTTGTTTCAAAAATCAAAAAGAAGTCAGTGCATAAAATAATAATTTTAAAACACTGTGATGTTTTATAACATAGAGATATTTTTGCACAGCAGTAATTGCTTGCCAGAGTGGGGAGAAAAATGGAGCGATACAGGAGCAACGCTGCTGTATATTTTGTGCTTTATTAATCTAAACCATATTGTTTTGAAATAAAATGCTACTTTTAACCTTCAGACTCATGCTACAAACATCATTCCTAAAAAACATTGTGAAAGAAACAATGTAATTAAAATGATGCATAAAAATACCTCTTGCTGCCGGGCGATGGTGGCGGCGCACGCCTTTAATCCCAGCACTTGGGAGGCAGAGGCAGGCGGATCTCTGTGAGTTTGAGGCCAGCCTGGGCTACCAAATGAGTCCCAGGAAAGGCGCAAAGCTACACAGAGAAACCCTGTCTCGAAAAACCAAAAAAAAAAAAAAAAAAAAAAAACACCCTCTTGCTTTTTTGGTTTTTCAAGACAGGTTTTCTGTGTACCCCTGGCTGTCCTAGAACTCAATATGTAGACCAGGCTGGCCTCAAACTCACAGAGATCCACCTCTCGAGTGCTGGTAAAAATATCTTTTAACAGACTCCATGAGAAGCTATTTTTTTTTCTTTCTTTCTTCTTCTTTTTTTTTTTTTTTTTTTTTTTTTTTTTTTTTTTAGTTTTTTGATATAGGCTTTCTCTGTGTAGCTTTGCGCCTTTTCTGGAACTTACTCTGTAGCCCAAGTGGGCCTCTGCTCCTAAGTGCTGGGATTAATGGCACACGCCGCCACCGCCACCCAGCTTATTATTTCATTTTATATTGGAATGATATTGCTAGGAAGTGGTGGAAATGGGATTTGAATGCAAGTGTATGTGTGTGGTTGGAGACTTGCTCTTGGCTCATACTGCAGTAGCTCTGCAACTTAAGTCTTCCAGAAGTGTAGCACACTCACAAGCACATGGCCATAGTAATTTGCAAACCTCTCTCAGACTGACTTCTCTTCATACCAGTACTTGATTGGATGCCACAAACTTTAGAAAAGCAGAAAGACTTTCCTATGCTATGCTTTGTAATTCAGACAAAAGTATTTTGTTTACTTCCTTTTTACAGAACCTAAAGTAACTCAGAGCTTTTAAGTAAAATGACCAAGTATAAAACTAGATAAGCTGTTTCTTTTTTTTTTCTAATATTTATTTATTATGTATACAACATTCTGCCTCCATGTATGCCTGCACGCCAGAGGAGGGCACCAGATCGCATTATAGATGATTGTGAGTAAGGATGTGGTTGCTGAGAATTGAACTCAGGACCTCTGGAAGAGCAGCCAGTACTCTTAACCTCTGAGCCATCTAGCCCCTAGATAAGGTGTTTCTAATTTTACTTCTTTTTTTTTTGTTTATTTATTTTTTATTTTTGGTTTTTTGAGACAGGGTTTCTCTGTGTAGCTTTGGTACCTGTCCTGGATCTTGCTCTGTAGACCAGGCTGGCCTTGAACTCACAGAGATACGCCTGGTTCTGCCTCCTGAGTGCTGGGACTAAAGGCGTGCATCACCACTGCCCGGCCTTTACTTCATATTGATTGACAAATTGAGTCATGGGTTAAGATATTAACAATTAAGAAATGCAACCTAGGACTTGCCTTGGTTCCTTTAGATTTATAAAAACCTATTTTTTTTTTTCTTTACTGGTACAATTTGGGACTTCTAAAAAAGATAAAAGCAAGTTGGCGATCAGTATCTTCTTCCATAATCAGCAGAGGACTTAAGGATTTCATGATTTAGCTTTAAGACAGCTCACATTTATCATCGTGATATTTGTTTCCTTGACTTTCACCCAGCACTATTTTAGAAATGCCCCCTGCTCTCAGAAAGAGGAGAGTTTGTTTTTCTAACTGTGTGGAGGAAGATCTCAGCATAATGCTGAGTATAGAATCTGACCTTCCTGAATCTAAATAAGGAGGCCACTGTTTAAAGTTCTCTCTTGAGGGGAAATTACATCAAATGCTTAGAAAAATGACATGGTATTTTTCTCCTAATTCCTAGCTCATCATGATTTTCCACTTTGAGCAGTTCCAGGAAATTTATGCTTTTCCTGTAAAGTAGATATTGAGTAGAGGACCCTAGAATTCCAAGTTTCTAAAGTTGCCTTTAGGATGCCCCCTTTTTTCCATTTTATTTTGAATACTTGTCCTTATGAACTTGGAATCCCAACTCATGATTTTAGAGATCGTGAAGATAGGCTGAGTAAAGAAGCCAGGAAGAATATGTAGAAAAACATTTCCGTTTATTCTGTAGCTAGCTGCAAAGAAACAGCTGCGTGAAGGCATTCAAATTCAGTTTGTTGTTTTAATGCTGTTGAACCAACCATTTAAATGTGCTGATTAAAGGCCTTATGGTTCCTCAGTTTGGATATTTCAGAATTCTTTTCTTCAATACTTGTATTAAGGGCTGAAGAGTTGGTCCAACAGTTAATAGCACTTGTTGAACTTGCAGAGGACCTGGGATCAAGTCCCATCACCCACATGGTGACTTACAACTGTCTGTAATTTTAGTCCCAGGAGTTCTGTCACCCTCTTCTGATCTCTACGGGCGCTGGGCATGCACATGGTACATATGCATACATACAGCCAAAACACTCATATGTATAAAATAATTTTAAAAGCTTTGAAAATTTTTGTATTAAATAATAGGTTTTTTGTTTTTTGGGTTTTGTTTTTTTTGTTTTTTTTGTTTTTTTTGTTTTTTTTGTTTTGTTTTTGTTTTTTGTTTTTCGAGACAGGGTTTCTCTGTGTAGCTTTGCGCCTCTCCTGGAACTCACTTGGCAGCCCAGGCTGGCCTCGAACTTACAGAGATCCTCCTGGCTCTGCCTCCCGAGTGCTGGAATTAAAGGCATGCGCCACCACCGCCCGGCAATAATAGGTTTTTTATAATGAAATAATAGATTTCTCTGCAGACTCAGTAAGCCAGATCAATCCACATTGAAAAAGCAAAAGAACAGATTTATTCGAGCAAAGCAACTCCTGGGTGAGCCCTCCTGTTCCAGAGATTGGGCAGGAGCTTATATACCCTGTAGGTGAGGAGTGATGATGTGTCTGCCACAAGCTGGGTTTGTGCCCGAGTATGGTCAAAAGCTGACCACTTTAGGAAGGGTCTTGGGCTGCTAGCAACTTCAGGGGAGAAGCTGCCACAGCTGCCAAGCATGTGGAACAGGGCTTTGGGGTGCCTTTTCTTTGTTGGAGATTAGCTAGAGGGTGGGGTTCGGAGGCAGTGAAATGGGGCTTTCTGGGTCAGGCAGGAGAGATTCTTCTATCATTTGTCACTTAAATAGTTTTTACTTTAAGGGGATGGAGTGATGACAGAGTGGTTAAGGGTATATACTGCTGGTACAGAGGGCACAAGTTCAATTCTCAGCACCTGCTTAAGGCTGCTTACAATTGTCTTGCTCCAAGGGAAGAATTTGATAACTCTAGTCTCCATGAGCACTCATAAATACAAATAATTAAAAATAAATCTTAAAAATAGTTCTTACTTTAAATTTATAAGAAACATACACATCATTTGAATTCACTTGATTGAGTTTAAAATAAAAATTATTCACGATAAGGAACAGAGGAAGCCCCCAGTTGTGTGAAATCTTGAGTGAATGTGTATTGTTGACATGGGCACAGCTATGCCAAGGACTCCAAGGCCTTGGACCCATGGGGAATTAGCAAAGCTAATATTACCATATGGGCCAAGCTAAAGAGAGATGGCGAAGTTTTCCTCAGGAGTCTTGAGTGCAAGTGACTAGTGTGTGTGAAAACCAGTAACAAGCTTCCTCCTCCCAAATGTTTACAGCCTCAGACTGCTGCCTGCATAGACCTCTTACCAAGACTAGCTAACCCTTCCCTCCATCCTGTCCCTAATAAACACACTGAGGTTCTGAGTTGCCCATAGTAGCAAGTAGTGGTACCCCACCTGACCCAGCTTTTCTATGTGTATCTGTGTGTCTGTCTTTTCCTCATTCCCTCACTATCCCTAGTCACGGTTCCAGGACTCAAGGCACAAGGGTCTCAGCAATCTGCTATAAGGCTTTTGATCTGTTTAGTTGAAAAGAAACAAAAATATAGGAAGGCAAAGTACTTTATACAATCAATTATCTATGGAAATCAAGGTTTTTCTTATAATGTAATTAAAAGACAGAGTTTGGAATGTGACTGATATGAACAGTTATTATTTCGTAATGATAGAAGGAAAAAGGAAGGCTAAGTTTTATATGTTTTATTTGGCACACACACACACACACTTTTTTTAAGTTTGGAACTACTTTATTATATGATGTGTAAACTCTATTGCTTCTCTTTTGCTAATGTTTATACCATCAAGCTTTTAGGTCATGAGGATCAATGTGGATTCATCCATATTTTTAAACCTGTAGATTCTGATCCAATACATTGTTTGTCAAACATATAATTTGCTAAATGCCAGTATGTCAGGCTCCATACTTGACACTCAAGATTCAGTGCTAAACAGGCTGACCTGGCCCCTCCTGTTCAAGAATCAAAGGAAAGACAGACAAGTGTCATAAACACAAGGTTATACCATGAGACAAAATGATAAGAAACATCTAGAGTTCATGGCGATCAAGAAAAGTTCTTACAGATGAATAATGAATAAAAGAAGTGGTCCAAAGGCACGTGTGACAACTCAGAGGCAAAAGAGTAGTACTGGTAGAGCCAAAAGACACACAGTTTAGGGAAACTGTGGCCGCAAAGGGAAATGGGGAATGGGTGAGCAAAAACGGGCAGACGTTAGCCAAGTCTAAATCATGCAGTCGATGGTAAAGTTTAAAACAAACAAAACTTTCTCCTGAAGGTAATGCATAGCTAATGAACAGTGTTGAACAGTCATATAAAGTGTGCAGTTCAGAAATATCCTCCCAGCTACAGTGTGAAATGGATTGGCAGGGCCAGGCGTGGTAACATACCTTTAATTCAAGTTCTCCAGAAACAGAGTCAGGCAGATCTCTGAGTTTGGGGCCAGCCTTAGTCTTCATAGTGAGTTTCAGGCCAGCCACGGCTACAAAATAAGATCATGCAAAGAAAGAAAAAGAAAAAAGAAAGAAAAGGATTGACAGAAACAGCTGGATATAGGAAATTGTTGGCTAAAGCCAGATAAGAAATAACAAAAGGACTTTGAAGGCTAGCAATGTAGTTTTGTGTTAAAGTGTGTTTGCATGCATGAAGTGCAAAGGTTTGATCCCTAGCACTGCTACAATTAATTAACTTTTAAAGGCTTTGGTTTCTTTTCTTTCCTGCTTCCTAGTAATCGTACTCAGGTATCTAGCATAGTGCCTAAGTACAGTTGACACTCAGTAGCAAGATCATTCAGACTACATGGGAATTTAGTTGGCTTTAAAATGCATGCCTTGTTCATGACACCTGTATTATTGTGTGTTGTATATAAGTAAAATGTTTTGAGTGGTTTCTTGCAAACAAGATTATTATTTCTAAGTTAAAAACTTCATATTGGAAGATATATATCTTTTTTTAGAACAAGTTCATGAAAATTATGATTGAAGGTAGAATTTTTTATTCCCCAACTCAACACACCATAGTGTCTGATAATGTTCATAACTACATGAAGATAATATATTTAAGGCATTTGCAGTGCTGGGGTTTATAGTACTCAACGGTGCCATCTAGTGGTGAAAGATGGACAATTTGGCATTATTGTTTTTAAATAAAGTTTTATTTTTCCAAATGTACAGTTGATTGAACCTGTTCATGCATCATCACCAGAAGCTGGGCCATCTACACCCATTGTGTTTCTGGTATAAATTACTTGGGCTCTGCTTTGAAGCCAGCTTGCTAAGTCCTTTACTAAGTAGCTCTTGAAGGGCTGCCCTGGCTAAGGAACCACGAATCTTCAGTCCCTAGGAGACCATAACTGGAGTAATTAGCTTATAGTTGGGAACTTCCTTACAAAGTTTGACCTATGTAGCTTTGTCAAACAGGACTAGATTGTTGAGCTTGTCCCAAACTTTACCTTTGGATCACTTCTTTTTGGCCTTGCCACTAGACTTACCTACTGGATCTTTGTCTTTTTTGGCCAACTTTCTGGCATCTTTCTGGTCATCCTTGGGTGACATGATGAAGCTCGGAAAGTGGCAACAACCACTCACAATTCAGCATTACTACTCAATGCTTTGGGAATGGGTTTGGTGAGGTTGTTGTTGTTGTTGTTTTGTCAATTTTATATTAAAAGCTTGATGTAGCCGAGCACAAAACACAGAAGGAACTAACTATAAAACTTCTATAGACAATTCTTATAAATAACACTAACATATAAGGAATAAAAGAAAAACCAGCAATGTTAATGATATCAAAATTTAGCCCTGACTGCCCTGGAACCCACTCTGTAGACCAGGCTGGCCTTGAACTCAGATATCTGCCTGCCTCTACCTGAGATTAAAGGTACTTGCCACCACTGACTGTCTTAAAAATGTATCTTTCAAAAAGATGCTTGAAAAAGTAAAAAGGCAGCCCACAAAATGAGGGGACATATTTTCAAATTATGTATCTTTCAAAACTCTAGTATCTACAATATATAAAGAATTCTTGCAACTTGAAATTAGAAAGATACCTCAACTAAAAATGATGAGTCAGAGGCTGGAGAGATAGCTCAGTTGGTAGAGAACTTGGCCAGCAGTCACAAAGCTCTGGGTTCAGTGCCCATTACTGCATAATCCCCAGTGGAAGCAGAAGGGTCAGAAGCTGAGGTTGGGCCACTGAGATGGTTCAGTAGGTAGAGGCACTTGTATGCAGGCCTGACAACCTGGAGTTGATCCCCAGATCCCAGAAAACCAGCAGGAAAAAATCAGAATTGTCTTCTTTTGACTGTCTCACATAAACCATGGCACATGGTGTGTCTTCTCTCTAGATAAATAAATAAGTAAATAAATGGCTTTTTTTTTTAAGTTCAATGTCATTTGTTCAAGTGTTCAAGTGGTACTACAGGAGACCTTGTCTCAAAAAAAAAGGTCAAAGGTTTGAGTAAAACATATAAGGATGCTCAGCATCATTGGTAATAGAGAAATGAAACCTTTAGTCATGGTGACTTTACCATCTCATCACTAGAATGGCTGTCATAATTTAAAACAGAGAGCAAGGGGGCTGGAGAGATAGCTTAGAGGTTAAGAGCACTGACTGTTCTTTCAGAGAACCTGGGTTCAGTTCCTAGCCCCTACATGGTGGCTTACAACCATCTGTAACTACAGTCTAAGGCAATCTAACATTCTCTTCTGACTGCCATGAACACTGCACAGGTATGATGTTCAGACATACATTCAGGCAAACACTCATGCATGTAAACTAATAAATAAAATCTCAACAGCAACACCATTAAAAAATACAAAGCAGAATACACACATGAAAAAATAGGTCATGGCAAGGATATAGAGAAATTAGAATCTTCATGTATTGCTAGTTGATAAGGTACAGCACTGTGGAAAACAAAGTTGCCAGATGGCCAAAGACAATTCTACTCCCATGTGTATCCTCAGAGAACTAGAAGCAGATACCAAAGTTGAAATCAAGGTAAAAGTGAAACTCCAAAACAAAAGTTATTTGGAAATAATATAAAAATAATATTGAAATCTAGAACACTTGCACACATGCTAAACTGACCTCTAGAATATATTGGAAGCAAGGGAAAGGTTGGCGGGTTTTGTTGGCAAAGAAGTGTACTCAAGCCATTATTAAGAAAGTTCACGGGCACTGTTTGAGAGAGCTGATGAGCTCTGACTGGAGAGAGCAGCAGTCACTATACACAGAGCTAGCTGTATGCCAGTTCTATTAGCTGATGAGAAGAAAAATACAGACTTCAAAGATAGGCTGCTGTTTTCATGGGTTGGAATGATAGGAAAGTTCCTGGAACGGTTGTCAAGATCTGAGTGTTTTTCTCTTCGGCTTCTGTTTTAGATGTGTCTGTGACAGGAATGTTTTCTATGTAGATAATCGAACAAAAACATGCATAAATGTTCATGACATTTTATATTTTCTCTCAGATTGCTCTGTAGCAGATATATAAAAAAAAACTCTAATTCTACCAATAATGGATGAGAAAAATGGAGGAGATTAATATTGATTATGTATCATTTCCAGGCTCTGTGCTTTCTTTTGATTATTCCATGTAAAATTCCTACACCTCATTGTCATTAAGTGTCCACAGAGGCAGATAAGCAAAGATCAGAACCTAGGTGTTTTTGTTTCCAAAATGTTCTATTTTTTCATAAGCTTTAGCAATATTAGAATTTCCCTTTGTTGGTTGGTATTCATTAAAGATTCAGCACTTCCCTAGTAACTGCTCACTGTTCTTAGGTAATTGTCTGTGTCTTTTGTCAGTTTATTAATATATTTTTAAATTGAACATCCCTAATTTTCTTACAGACAAAAGAATTATGTGCCAAAGCTCTATCATAATTTTTGGCTTCTATGTATTCCTCTTTTAGGCTCTTGATGGAAATGTGTATGACCACCTCAAGGATTATTTAATAGCTTTCAGCCGGACCGAGCTAGAAACTTGCCAAGCTATACAGAACACATTCCAGTTTTTACTAGAAAACTCCAGCAAGGTAATGTGTCTTTAATGCATGGATGGTATTGCCGTTTTAGAATCTAAAGTTTTTCATACTTTGAAAATGAAGATACCACTTATTAGAAGAAGGTTTTAAAGGATGTATTTCTGAAAAAAAAGTCTCCTTAACCAAGTGGGAGAACGTTCTTGATGAGTGGAGAAACTGTTGTCACAGCCATGAATGAAAGGGGAGGTGATGTAGCAGGCTGGCTCAGACATCAGCCCCCTGCAATATGCTGCTATACACATTCCCTTTGAGAAGAATCAGTGAAGAATCTGATCTGTTCAAATCCATTGACTCAGTCATTTGAGAGAACAAGGTTATGTATCAGTGCAGAGAGTCAGAAAGATATACACAGGGAATGTAGCATTGATAAGTGGTTTAAAAATAAAATTCTGTAGTGCCTTGGAGTTTGTTTTTAACAAATTAAACTCACTTTTTTAAAAGATGTATTTATTTGTGTATATGAGTGCTCTTTTTTCCTGTAGGTCTGCATGACAGAAGAGGACATCAGATTCCATTATAGATGGTTCTGAACTATACCATGTGGTTGCTGGGAATTGAACTCAGGACCTTGGGAAGAGCTACCAGTGCTCTTAACCACTGGAGCCACCTCTCCTAGCCCTGAACTCACTTTCTTTTTTTTTTTTTTTTTTTCTCTTTTTGGGGTGGTGGGGAGGTGTTCAAGGCAGGGTTTCTCTGTGTAGCCCTGGCTGTCCTGGAACTCACTCTGTAGACCAGGCTGGCCTCGAACTCACAGATCTGCCTGCCTCTGCCTCCTGAGTGCTAGGCTTAAAGGTGTGCACCACCAGGCCAGCTCTAACTCACTTTCTATATGCTATCATTCTTTGATAATCTTTTCATTTAAAATATTGATCTGTTAATTTTGCCTACATGCCATGCTGAATATACATACTGAATTATACACACTGAAAGAAAATAAATATTGTTTTTCCTCAGAATTGGATAACTTACGTTTCTTTTTAGCAATAGTGAATCTCCTTTAGAAGATACAATGTTCCTGTAAATGTTACTTTCTTTCTGGAAAATGCATTATGATTATTTCCTGACTATGCATTTTAAAGTGTATACATTCTGCTACCTAGATCTACACCTTTAAAAGATCTAGCTCAATTCTTTTATTTTTTTATTTATTATTATTTATTTATTTATTTATTTTCAAGGAGAACAGGAACTGGCTAATGTATTTAGAAACTGTTTAGGAATCACAAGATGGAATGAGAAGGGTATACAGATTCTTTGTTTGGGTTTTTTGTTTGTTTGTTTGTTTGTTTGTTTCGAGACAGGGTTTCTCTGTGTAGCTTTGTGACTTTCCTGGAACTCACTTGGTAGCCCAGGCTGGCCTCGAACTCACAGAGATCCGCCTGGCTCTGCCTCCCGAGTGCTGGGATTAAAGGCAGGCACACAGATTCTTTATCCTAAACACCTCCTAATGCAAATATTCTTGTTTCAGTGTACTTGAACTCCTGATTCTATGTTTTAATTTAAAAAAAAAAATTTTTTTTAAACATTAAAATGGGGCTGGAGAGAAGGCTCAGCAGTTAAGGGCACTTGCTCTTGCAAAAGATCTAGGTTTAGATCCCAGCACCCATATGGTGGCTCCCTCCAGGTCCAAGGAATCTAACACCACCTTTTGACCTCCATGGGCATCAGGCATGTACCATGTTGCACATAATACATACATACAGGCAAAACACTCATCCACATAAAGTCATGTAAATTAATCTTCTTTAAAAACTTAAGGAAAAGCATTTACGATGCTAAGTTGATATCAAATATAAACATTACTAGTATGATACTTTTAACATCTTGTCCTATGTCTATCCCTACCCTGAACCCAATAAAAGATGTAAAAATATTGATGCGTAGAAAGAAGGATGGAAAAAGTAAAATAGTAATTGTAGAGTTGTAGTAATAAGCATACAGGTGTTCATTGTGAAAAACTTTTTAGACTATTTATTGATTAATGCATTTATTTTTGAGACAGGGTCTCACTGTGTAACCCTGACTGGCCTAGGACTTGCTGTGTAGACCAGGCTGTCCTTGAACTCACAGAGATCCACCTGCTTCTGCTTCTGAAGTGCTGGGATTAAATGTGTGTCCCACCCCACCTGGCCAATTCTTTTTATTTTAATGTATATGTTTGAAATCATACGGGAATATTGGAGGAAAATATCTATAGAAGCTTGTTGGTTTTGTTGCTTCTACATAGCAATGGTTTTTGACTGCTGAAAAAATTGTTTAGTAGTCAATTCAGGATTTCTGAATTTTCTTTCTCATTTTTGATTTCGTTTGTTTTTCAGTATGTTTTAGCAGCTCTCATTTTCTTATATAGTTGTCCATTTATCAGATCTGGTAGCACATGTCTTTTAAGAGCTTGTCTGTCTTTGTGGCCATCTCCCTTGTTATTTGTTTGCACTTCATTTATTTTTTGTGATACCAATCAGTTTTGTTAATTTTCCCAGAAATGTTTTGTTCTGTTTTTCAGTGTTCGATTTCATCAATTACTACCTTTCTCCAAAGTATTTCTTTCTATATTCCTTACTTTGTGTTCTTGCTATTTCTTGAAAAGCTTGTTTTTCTTGTTTTTAATTACCTAAACTCTCCCTCTCCCCCTCCCCTCTCCCCCTCCCCTCCCCTCCCCCTCCCTCCCCCTCCCCTCTCCCTCCCTCCCCCTCTCCCTCTCCCTCTCCCTCTCCCTCCCCCTCTCCCTCTCTCTCTCCCTCTTCCACACTCTGTAATATGAAGGGGTGAAGGGCTTTTATTCTTCTTTCAACTCCATACGTTATTTAGAAGTGACTTTTGCATTTAGTGGGAATGTGGCAGGATGATATTTTTCACTTCCAACCAACTAGAGATTATAATCTATTTTTATTCTAATTTTGTTAGAATAAAATTATTTGTCATAATTTTTTGAAACTTCTCTTTCAAAGGAAATGTTAAGTTAGATACACTATTTTTAGTTTATAAAACATGTAGCCATGAAAACCAGCTAATACTATACATGTATTTGATTTTCTAGGCCTTCTTAGTGTCTCTTAAATTGTTTGTTTTATGGAAAGAAAGATAGGTTGAGCCTGAGAGTGTGTTTCTCTCTGTCTGTCTCTGCGCTCGCGCTCTCTCTCTCTCTCTCTCTCTCTCTCTCTCTCTCTCTCTCTCTCTCTCTCACACACACACACACACACACACACACACACACACACACAAATACACACACAGTACTTCCATTACTGTAGTGTTATTCTACTATAATTTATTATCTCTTTATCTTATTATTTTTATTGAAAATATATTAAAAATTTATGAAATTCTTTGGAGACAAAGAGGTAAACTTTTATTTTCTGTCTTCACTCATATGAGTCTCTCTCTCCCTGGGGGTGAGGTATAAATGAGATGCTTTTATGTCAAGACTGAAAATGGTAGGAATGAAAATTCGATATGAATGATGTAGCTTGGAGATGTGCCCTGTTGTTGCAAGCGAAAAGTATTTACACCTACAAGTTTTATACCATGTGCTCTTCTGTTATAAAGAGTTCGTTATGCTGCTCTGGTTATGGTTCAGAAAGCAACCCAGAGATTTCCAACCAAATGGAAAGTTTGAAAATCTAGACTTTTTTATTCTACACTGTTACTACTTTGTTAGGGTAAAAATCTGTTTTTCCTGCTTGCTTACAACATAACATAGTCCCAAAGATGTTGTAAGGGTAATTCATGCAGACACTACATACTATAAATGTTAAAGTGTTCTCTATAGCTTTCATCCTGTAAATGGAAACAGCTGGTCCTAGGAGCTTCTATTAAATTTTAATTATTTATGAAGCTTGCTCTTCTCCTTAATATTTAATGAAATGCTTTGTATATGTAACTGAAGCAGATGTTGCCATAGATATTTTCTCTAAGATAGTAGCTCTAAAAGCAACTCTATTGTCCGGTATAGTATGTTCCTGTGTGCTTACTTTCTGCCTGCAAAGAATACTTCTACCAATTAGTAATGTAGCTCTTGAACAGTTCATAACTTGAAAATTTTATCCTATTTTTTTTTTGGAAACTGTCCATTGTTATGTAATACCTTAAAAACTCACCAGAAAAGGTGAATTTAGTGAAATAAAGAACAAAATTATGATCATTACAGTAGACATGAAAGCTGGCCATGTTGGCACATCCTTTTTATCCCAGCACATGAGAGGCAGAGCCAAGAAGGATCTCTGTGAGTTTGAGGACAACCTGGTCTACATAGTGAGTTCCAGGACAGCCAGGGATACACATAGAAACCCTGTCTCAAAAAACAAAACAAAAAAAGCATGCCATAAGCCAACAGCTAATACCATTCTCAGTAGTGAAATGCTCAATGTTTCCCAAGATCAAGAACTGCTTTCATGGCCAGGCTTAACTGCTGTACTGCAAGTTCTAACTTAAACAGTTAGGTTAGAAAAAGAAGAATCAAAATTACTGTTGGTTCGAAATGGTATGATTCTCTATGTATCAACAGAACAAATGTAAAAACTACTAAAAAAGTAACCCAGATTTAAAAAAAAAAAAAAAAGCAATTCTGTAAAGTTACTCTAAAAACAAGATAAAGGCATAATAACCAATTGTGTGTCTTATCAATGAATGATCTCAAAATAAAATTAAAAAATCAATTCCAACTACAGTAGTATCCAAAGAATAAAGTACCTGGGAATAAATTTAGCTGAAGACTTATGTACTGAAAATTATAAAATATTGCAAAAGAGGATCTAAATAAATATAAATGATAAATGTTCATAGATTGGAAGGTTTCATATTGCTGCCTTTATAGTACTACCCAAAGATTTAATACAGTCCCTATCAAAACTCTAGTAGCCATTTTTGTTTATAGAAGTGGAAAAGACAATCCTCAAGTTTATATGGAACTGTGAGGAAACCCTAACTAGCTGGAATAATATTAAAAAGGAAAAGCAAAATTGAACTACTCACAGTTCCAGCTTACAAAGCTTACTATAAAGTCACAGAAATCAAGACAGTATGTGTGAACATTAGGAGAGACATAAGTGGCCAGTGAAATAAAGTTTTAGTCTTGAAATAAACCTATACTTATATAGGCACTCTGACTGTTTAGTTGAAAAGGCTATGATCTTCAGAGAAGGCACTGAGGCAAGTGCATAACCATGTGTAAAAGAGCAGAGTTGTACCTCTGCCCAGTTTTTATTGCTCTAATGTACAGCAATTAAAAGTTGAGTAAAGGACAAGCAGTGAGGCCAAGTAGAACTCAGCTTGTGTTCAGTTAAGTACTGCTTACTCCTAGCTTTTCTCAAGGTATATCATGTAGTAGGTTGGTTTTCAGACTTAAGAGACCCATGAACCATATACACATAATGAAAATACAACTTTTTTAAAAACAAGAAAATGAGCTGGGAGAAACCAAAAGGACTATGTGCTTTCAATTCTTTTCCCCTCTCCCCTCTCCCCGCAACCCCAATAAGATTTGTATAGTAGCTGTCTTCTTGTCATCTTAAAATAATGCATGTTATTTATCTGGTCTCCTAATCTGGACTAGTTTCTAAACTAGTACTTTCCAAATTTATATTCTTGAGAAAACCAGACATATAAGAACTTAGTTAAAAGAAAAGTAAGATGTGTAACATTTTTCTTTCTTTTTTACCACATTGTGTTGGAAAATTTCTTACTTGTTTAGAATATAACAAGGGGCTAGAGAGATAACTCAGTGGTTAAGAGCAAGTAGTGATCTTGGACCTGAGTTCCCGGCACCCACTTCAGGCTGCCTGTAACTCCAGCTCTAGGGTATTTGACTCCTTCCAGACTCCATGAGCACCTGCATCCACAGGTACACAAACCCATACACAGACATGTATGTATACACACAATTAAAATAAATTGTTGTTTGTTTCAAAGAAACACCAGGCATGGTGATACATGACTTTAATCCCAGCACTTGGAAGACAGAGGCAGATCAATCTCTCATGAGGTCCAGGTCAGTCTAGTCTACATAGTATATTCCAGGCCAGCCAGAGCTCCATATTAAGACTATGTCAAAAATAATAAGTAAATAAGAAAGTAGCAGAATAAATCTTAAGCTTTAAATATTTTATTTAATTTATTATTCTTTGATGTGGGGTGTGTGTGTGTGTGTGTGTGTGTGTGTGTGTGTGTGTGTGTGTGTTTGTATACATGCACATACGAGCATGTGGAGATATGCTACAGCACGCTTGTAAAGGTCAGAGGACAACTTTGTGGGATTGGTTCTCTCTTTTCTCCTTTACGTGGGTTCTGGCGATTGAGCTCAGGCCATCAGTCTTGTGCAGCAAAGCACTCTTTACCTGATGTGCCATCTGGACAGCCTCTAAACTTGAGACTAAACTTCAGAATATAATTACTGGACATTTTAACCTTACTTAAGACTTACAGGTTCCTGTTTTGTCTTTAGGTGGTACGGGACTATAACCTTCAGCTGTTTCTACAAGAGAATGCTGTGTTTCACAAGCCTCAGCCCTTCCAGTTCCAGCCTTGTGACAGTGATACTGTAAGGGAATTCCACATCTTCATTTCACTCGTTTGTGCTTGAATACGCAGCAGAAGCTGAGTGTGTCTCATTGATTTTAACAACTGTGAGGGCACAGAGAAACCACAACAGTTCTTTCTTAGTACAGCTAGCACATCCAATGTCTTTGAACTGTAGGTTGAGTTAAAGAAGTTACAGAAAATCCGAAAACAATCATAAAATAAAAATTATTCAATGGATTTTTTTCCAGTATAAATTATGTTTTCTGCCCATATTTCATACTATATATCCTTCTTCATACTATTTCCTTCAAACCAACCAGTGGCTAAATTTTAACCAGAATAGAATTAATAAATGGAATGATAAATATGTACATGAAATTATTTTCATTGGCTTTATACAAATTATAGGACTTTGACAATTCCCTTCATAGTTTAAATTATTAAAAGTATTAATGTTAAGCCCCAATGGGAAGGGTTCTTTTTCTTTTTCCTTTTTTTTTTTTTTTTTCTGAGACAGGATTTTTCTGTGTAGTTTTGGTGCCTGTCCTGGATCTCCCTCTGTAGCCCGGGCTGGCCTGGAATTCACAGAGATCCACCTGGCTCTGCCTCCCAAGTGCTGGGATTGAAGGTGTACGCTACCACCACCCGGCGGGAAGTTTTTAAATAGCAGACATTGATCATTTTTTCCAAGTTTATGAGAAAAGTTTACAATTATTTGAAGTTTGGAAAGAGACAAAATATCAATTTGACAATAAAAATACAAAATGTAATGGTATAGAGTGATGATAGTCTGAGCATTTCTAGCACATTCTCCTAAAGTAGGCAAGCTAAAATAGAAGGCAAAGTATATTTGTAAGTCTTTTGATAAAACCAGAATCAGTAGCAGGGGAGCTTATAATATAGTTATGAGTTTAATAGATATATGCTTGATTTTTCTTCACCCTCCACACAAAATAGTCTCAGCTTTATAGCACTAGCTGACCTCAAATTCACAGAAATCTTGCCTCTGCCTCCCAAGTGCTGGAATTACACTTTCAGCCACCATATCCAGTGTTTTGTTTTCTTACATTATAAATAGCCTTGTGTCAGAGGCTATATGGAAGAAATGGAGGAAATCCTTATTCTTCTCTGTATAATAATCTTTATTTGTTATAGTAATACCTCCCTTTTAAATTTAATTTTATTTTTTTATTTTTGGCAGTGTTGGGGATGAAACCTAAGGCCTTGTGAGTGCTAGGCAGGTGCTCTGTTGCTGAGCTACCTCCCCAGCTGTTCCCCCTTTACAAGCACTCAACTTCTACTTAATGACTCAGTGACATTTTCTTAGAGTTTGACTTCTTTGAAGCCTGGCATGAATAAGTGGAACATTAGAAGATACAGGATATAATTCTGTGTGGTAACTCATTCCTATAATTCCAGCAGCAGGGAGGCTGATGTAGGAGAAGGCTAACATGGGCTACAGAATGAGATGTAGCTTTTAAAAAAAAAAAAAAGAAGATGAAGAGTATGAACAAGTTTCTTGAGTTTGATAAGCTTAAAATTCTGACCAATTTGAGATTATTTCTTTGCCCATTTGCCACAGAATAGTAGTGACTCTTACCTCACTTTTCCAAGCTTAACTATAGCCCTAATACCTCTCTTTGTTTCTAGACACTGTGCTAATGTTCTTAGCTGTTATGTCCCTGTTTACCTTAAAATTCTAACTCTCTGCTGTTTTCTGTCCTTGTGCACTCTTTACTGGGCAGAGTTTAAAAGCCGCCCAACTGGTGGATATTGAGCTCTCCCCTGTCAGTGCTCTGAGAATGACCATAGCTGAGGTATATGGGGGTATGGGAAGGGGGGAAGGGTGGAATGTGTGGGCTTGCATGTCGTTGAAGGGCGGGGCCTGATGTTGGCATACAAGTCATATATATGTCTAGGGGGCCTTAAATGAATCAGCCATGGCTATCAGTTTTTACCTTATAAATTAGGAAGGCTTTTTTTTTTTTTTTTTTTTTTTTTTTTTTTTTTTTTACTATTTGTAATCAAGAAAGTGGCTTCATCTTACCTGAATCACCTTTAGTTTCCTCAGTACAGGGGCATTGAACTAATCCTACCTTTATTAAAAGAAAAATGGAGCCTAAAAGTAAAGAAACTTGACCAAAGTCTTACCATGGATGAATGGCACATAACTGTTAGGATGGCAGTATTAATGTTCTTCCTGCTATACATTTTGTCTTCTGAAAAGGAATGGTCAGTGCTTTTGGAACAATTTTTTTGTAACGGAAGAAGATAAATGTGAATTTACAAAAATCATTCCAGATTGTTAACTATAAAATATTTTGTGTGTAATTTTTATGTGTCTTGAGTTTTTTAAAGCCTCCATGCATGTCTGTTCTTTGTGTGTGCCTAGTGCCTGCAGAAGCCCAAAGAGGGTGCTGAATCCCCTGGGTCCAGAGTTACAGATGGCTGTGAGCACTATGCAAGGGCTGGGAATTGAGCTCAGGTCCTCTGTAAGAGCAGCCAGCAGCCTAATTTTAGCTCTTGTATGTAATTTTTTTCTACTCAGAAAAAATAAACACCCAGGGGCTGGAGAGATGGCTCAGCAATTAAGGGCACTGACTGCTTTTCCAGAGGATCTGAGTTCAATTCCCAGCACCCACATGGCAGCTCACAACTGTCTGTAACTCCAGTTCCAGGAAATCCAACATCCCCACAGACATACATGCAGGCAAAACACCAGTGTACATAAAGTAAAAAGTAAATTTATTGCCAGATGGTGGTGGTGGTGCCCACCTTTAATCCTAGCACTAAGGAGGCAGAGGCAGGTGGATCTCTGTGAGTTCAAGGCCATTCTGGTCTACAAAGAGAGTTCCAGGACAGCCAGAGCTACACAGAGAAATTGTCTCAAAAAACCAATACATACATACATACATACATACATAACATACATACAGACCATCTCCAATATTTTTTCTTCTCTATATAGTCTACTCTTCTTCACGAGGATGGGGCCACTATTTAACTGCTTCCTTTTAGAGTTGGTAGCACTAAACCTACCATGGAGTGAAGAGTGTAAGTCAGAGCTGTTAACTCACTCATCTTGTGAGGTGAACTTTGGCCATGCAGGAAGGACTAATTGCCTCTGTCCTCATTCATATTTCTAAAAACATTCTTGTTCTCATCTTGTTTTGAAGCATATGTAATTTCAGCAAACACTGAATCCCTACTGCACATGGAAGTCACTTGGTTATATGGTAATCTACAGACCATGGACTAGATGAGCTCACTAACATATACACAGATAAGATTAAGGCATTAACTGCACGTAGTGGCATTTTCTTGGTGTCCAGTGACTGATATAATCAGTAAACCCTGATGTGGTAAGATTTTTTAAAACAGGTTTATTGAAGCATACTTATATAATTTACTCAGTTCAGTATATTCAATAACTTTTGTATATTTACCAAATTATGTAAGCATCATTATAAATAAGTTGTAGAACATTTACATCATCATTAGAAGACTCCCCTCATCCAGGCAACTTATACTTTCTGTCTCTGTAATTTCCCTTTTCTGGGCATGTCACTAAATTAAATCATGCAGTATGTGTAGTCTGTGGTATCTTGCTTCTTTCATTTAACATGTCTTTCAGATTTATCCATGTTGTTGAATGTACTTGTTTTTTGTTTTTTGTTTTTTAAATTTCTGATTAATATTGCATTGCATGAATATTCCACATTTCGTTTATCTGTTAATTATTTGGTGGACATTTAGGTTGCTTGCACCTTGACTCTTACCAGGCTGGGAAGAAGTCAATAAAGTACTTTTCTTGTAAGCAGTTCAATACCCAGAACCCACTTTTTCAAAACAAAACAAAAAAACAACAGGCTTGTTGTTTTGCTTAACAGTCCACAGGGAAGAGCACAACAATTGGTTGTCTGATGCCAAATGGTCAGCCCTGAAAACATACATAGTAAGTAACAGACTGAGCAGGTAATATTTAGGTGTGTATATATGTATAAACGTATACATATATGCATGCAATAACAATTAATGAAAGAAGAGAGCATGAATTTGAGAGCAAGTAGGAATGGGGATATGGGGAGGTTTGAAGGGAAGAAAGGGAAGGGAGAAATGTAATTATAATTTTTAAAAAAAATCACAGTACTATGGCTAGTAAACACAGGTAACTCTACATAGCTTGCTGACCAACCAGCCTAGCCTTGTTGGTGAGCTTCAAGCTAGCGAGAGACTATAGCTCAAAAAAAGGTGGGCTGGGCAGTGATGATGCACGCCTTTAATCCTAGCACTCAAGAGGAAGAGGTAGGTGGATCTCTGAGTTCAAGACCAACCTGGTCTGCAGAGCAAGTTCCAAGACAGCCAGGGCTATACCACAGAGAAACCCCATCTCAAAAAAACAAAAACAAACAAACAAACAAAAAACATGGACAACACCTAAGAAATAACAGTCAAGGTTGTCCTCTGGACCACATGGTACAAGTGCGTGTGCACACACAAACAGTCACAGAAAGAGGCGATGGGGGAGATAATGCTACTGTAAACACTTATTTATATTAATGTGTCTTCATTTCGCTAGGGTTGCTGGGTTATGGTAAATTATGTTTAAATTATTTTTAGGAAACTGCTAAACTATTTGCCAAAGTAACCGCATCATTTTTTGTTTCCACCAGCTTTGTATGCGGGTTCTTATTTCTCCACATCCTAACAAATATTTGTTATTGTCCGTCTATTTTTGTTTGTTGTTTATTCACAGGCCTGGAGGTCAAACCAAAGGCTTTGTGCATACTAGGCAAGCACTCTGCTGCTGAGCTGCATACTAGCCCATCTCTGATTTCAGCCATCCTTGTGGTTAGGAAATAGTATTTTATGGTAGTTTTGGTTTGTGTTTACTCGATGACTAGCTGTTAAATGTTTTCATGAGCTTAATAGACCTTTATAGATCTACTTTGGTAAAATATTTATTTCAATCTTTTATCCATTTTTACATTTTATGTTGCTTTTATGTTATTTTTCTTGTTATAAAGGTCTTTGTTTTAATTAAGTGTTTTCAAATGTTTATTTATTAATACAGAATTCAAAGGACACATTATGAGAGTTAATTCTCTGCTTCTTCTATGTGGGTCTCAGGGATTAAACTCAGGTCATCAGATTTAATGGCACATGCCTTTACCCACTGAGCCATCTCACAGGTTCTTGTTATGAATTAAATCTTGATGATGAGCTAAAATTTATCCTGCAGGGATCAAGAAACAACATAGCAGAAATTGGAAAATAACAAAAATTATTGGATGGTATTTTTTGAACATTTAGTTCATGCTGGACATTTTTCTAACTATATGGCCTACTATTAATTCATTTCATCTTTATGACAACTCTATTTTAGATGCAATTTTTAATCCTTTGCTTTAAAGTTGAGGATGTTTGTTCAAAGTCATTCAGCAAGTACTGTAGCTGAAAAGTTTGAAGATGAATGATCTAGTCCTAAAATGACAAGTACCCTGTGGTGATGAGAGAGAATGTGAGAAATACCATGTTATAACCTAGGCTTTTGTTGGGAGTTTCATAGATAATTATAATTATTATAAGTGGAGAACTATAGAATGTATTTAGATATGACAGTAATATACATACTTAGATATGCAGTAATATCCTGCAGAGGAAGGATAGAATAATTGTTCCTTAGTTTTATTTTTAATTTTGTAATTTGAATTAAGAATTTTTGAGCTACTAACATTTAATCCAGGTTTAGATGAGAATTATTTGGATTTCCAGCTTTACTGCTATGATAAAATAGAACTTTTATGAATAATTCCATATCCTTTGTAAAATTAAAAAAAAACAGCACTTTTTTTTTTTTCTGATGAGATAGCATATTTGTAGAATCCCAGCACTTGGGAAGTTGAGATGGGATTGTGAGTTTGAGTTCAGCCTTGGCTACCCAGGGAAACCCTGTCTCAAAACAAAAAAACAAAAAGAGAACTTTTGGGAGACCTAGAGAGATGGCACAGCAATTAAAACACTTGCTGCTCTTGCAGAGGTTCAGTTCCCAGGACCCATGGCTGACAATCAACAGTGACTCCAGTTCTAGAGAATCCAGAGCCTTCTTCTGGCCTCTGTGAACACTACATACATGTGGTGCACAGGCATATATGCAAGCAAACACCATACACAGAAAATAAAAATATATCTTTGTTAAAAAGAGAACCTTTTCACATATATAATCCATTTCAGATTGCACCATACATAGCACTCCTGCATAAATCCAGAATATCTACTTGAAACATATCATTGCAGTATTATTATTAAGGCTTAGAGTTAACTGTTCCTTCTTTTTTTTTTTCCCTAAAGATTATTTCTGTTTATGTATACTGCCCATGGGAGTATGTGTGTGTAGGTACCCAAGGAGACCAGAAGAGAAAGTTGAATTCCCTTCATCAGGATTTGAAGGCAGTTGTCAGCTTCTCCATGTGCATGTTGGGAATGGAACTCTGGTCTTCTTGAAGGGCAGCCATGTTTTTAACTACCTAGACATCTTTCTAGCCATTGAACCTTGTTATTTGGCATATCTTTTATATCATACTGATGAAACCTGTTTCAAGTTAATATATTATTATGACTTATGTTTTAGAATACTGTAGTGAAAGGAACTTACCAAACTGAATTTTATGTACCATGTGTTCATGTTTGTGGCTATTGTGTGTGTTTTCTAGTACACCTGTGCATGCATTTACATGTGTGCCTATAACTGATTTGAACTCAAATCCTAATGTTTATAAGGCAGGCACTTTACCCACTGAGCTATCTCCCCAGCCACTAAAATGAACTTTTATAGCCATATTTATTGTTATTCATTACTACCATAAACTGAGGAATTGTAGTGTTAATTACATGTGATTACAAATGGCACCAGCCAATGTCAAGTTGTTTAGTGTAGCTTATTCATAGTCAATTTGTTATTCTAAAGTAGTCTTTATATCCTTATGTTATCATTTCTTAGATGATACCTATAAAATCAAAAGTCCTTCTAAAGTTAGATGGGTTCACACAAACCAATAATCGCAAACCACGGAAGGCAGGAGGATCACCATAAGTTAAAGACTGGCCTAATCTACATAACAAGTTTCAGGTCGGCCAGGTCTACATAGTGAGACCCTGTTTTGATAGATAAATAAAAAAAAAAAAATCCTAAAGTGTGTAAAGTATACCTTTCTTTGCTGAAATTAGTTTTTAATGTATAATTATTTGGGAGGATATGAAATGTGTACTAACACACACACACACACACACACACACACACACACACACACACCCCTACACCTACACATACACCAATAAAGCCTAGTCTGTGAAGAATTGACAGGTACATTTATTTGGATCTGTGTTAGAGAGTCATCCAGCTGTCATGTGAGTCATTGAGCATTAGATATCCATAGAGCAGTTGTACGATAGAGACATAATAGATTCGTTCCCAAAACCAACAGTTTGATTTCTATGTATTTAACTTTGCTGACTCAGCTTTCTTGTACCTGAAATGACTACCTTACTAGGTATGAAAAGAAGCAATATGACTTGGTGTCTTGCACATAGTAGTAAATACTGGCCATCTTTTTTTTGTTATTTTCACATAAGAGGAGTCTAATTTTCCTTTTTTGTTTTAAGTTTTGTTCCTAATTGCCATAGGAAATACCAGACTATCAAAGATAGAAGAGATGACAAGGATGATGAAACCCTGAGGTACTCACCTTCTTTATGGGACTGATAACTATCAATCCCTTGAGACTTTTTTTACTTTGTTCCAAAAAATAGATCTCATTGCCCTGTTCTTTAGCATTTCAATAAGCCCAAAAGGTGTGTGGAATAAGTAATGGTCAATCCAAGCAACATGACTCCTCCCTATATTTTACTTAGCTTCTGGGGATCAAGAATAGTTCAAGAATAGCCTGGGCAACACCGGGAGACCTGTTTCTGACAGCTCACAGTCTGTGTTCTGAACCAGGATTTTCGATTTCCAACCCTACATACATCTCAATGTGTCTTCCTCCCGTTACCAGAACTAGTAATGACTGTCCTTCAGAATGTTGCCACACATCTTTGAAAAAGCACAGGTCAACATCCGTAAAATGTAGATAAGTATGTACACAGGCAGAAAAAAATGAGGACTGTTTCTCCCTCCAATTTCCTGATGGAAAAGAGAAGAGTCTTTCATCTGTATTTTCCTTGAACTATGAATAACAAGATTTTAGGATATAATAGTAGCAAAACTCTGACATTAAATTTCTGTTGTATCATATTTTACTATAATTCTAGCCAGTATTTCTGATATTTATTTTCATTTTCCACAGGTTAAGTAAATACCCACTTACTTTAGGATTTTTGCACATTTAAATTTTACTTATGCATCTATTTAAAAATTAGTAAAAAATTACCTTAATCTATGGAGCCAGAGAGATGGCCCAGCATTTAAGAGCATTGACTGCTATTGCATAGGACCCAGGTTCAATTCCCAGCATTCACACAGTAGCTCATAGCCACCTGTAACTCCTATTCCAGGGATCTGATACTTTCTTCTGGCCTCCACACAGATCAGACACACAATTCAAACAGACAGACATTTAAGGCAAAACATTCATACAATAAAAGTAAATAAAGATACAAAATTTTAAAATAAGTAAATAAAATTTTTTTAAAAACAAGAGCTTTGATAATTTTCTGATAACTGCCCTAATATATATAAAAGGCAAATATATTGTTGGGGAAATGTACCTGAAATTTTTAAAATTTATCTTTATGTGTATGTATCTGTGTGTATGTATGTATGTATGTGTGTGTATATATATATATATATGAGTATAGGTGCTGAAGAGGCCAGAGAGTGTTGAGTACTATGGAGCTGGAGTTACAGGCAGTTGTGAGCCACCCAGTGTGGGTGCTAGAAACCAAACTCCAGACCTCCTCAAGAGCAGTTTGTACTCTTAACTACTATGCCTTCTCTCCAGCACTACCTGAGGATTATTTTTGTTTGTTTTGTTTTGTTGTTTGAGAGAGGTTTCTCTGTGTAGCCCTGACTGTCCTGGAACTTGCTCTGTAGACCAAACTGGCCTTGAAGTCAGATCCACCTACCTCTGCCTCCTAAGTGTTGGGATTAAAGGCATACTGCACTACTGCCCAGATGAGAATTCTTAACATGAGGGATGGCTCTTTCCTCTGGTGGAAATTTTGTTGCATTTAGCAGTTTCTCATAAGTGACGAAGATAGTTATAAGAGAATTTGTGGGAAGTCCTCCTGTTAAGTAAATAGATACCATCCTCTTAGGTATATGAGGGCACAGTGTCCCAACAATGAAAGGCTGACTTTCAGAGGACAGGTGTTTTCTGGAATTTTCAGTGTTGCTAATCAAGTGTTTAAAGAGGAAGGAGTTCATCCCCAGTAGCCTCCAAAGCTGCTAATCTCTGTGTAGCTGCCTCATATTGACTTTCTGTGACATGAGACCTTGCTTCCCACAGTAGTAGGGCATGTCTTATATTCTCAGTGCTGATTGAAGAAAGACCCTCTGGTCCAACTACGAATTGGTAGAGTTGCAGTGGAAATAACAGTGCTTCTCTCTCTGTTCTCTCTTGTGTTGCAGAGTCGACAATTAGAATCAGAAACTGGTACCACAGAGGAACACAGTCTAAATAAGGAGGCTCGGAAATGGGCCACACGTGTGGCACGTGAGCACAAAACTATTGTTCATCAGCAGCGGGTAAGTATGGTACTGCACCCTGACTGTGTGCAGCTGAAATCAGATTTTAGCTAGATTTAAGAGGTTGGATTTTATTTTTATTTGTGCACCTGCTTATTAAGTGTGCAAGGTAGTTGGTTTGATCACCAATACAGCAAAACTGAACAAACAAACAGCATATACAAATTCCACTGTTATGTTTTCATCTCAAATAAATACTCGAGTGCATTCAAGGAGTCATTACTCAGGTTCTTTGTGTAGTTCTATTTGCAGTGTTGAGAAGTTTGAAAATCCTAGTAGCAGTGCTCTAAGTGTAAGTGTTTACCATTAAACTGTTGGGCATGTGCTTTAAGGAGAGTGAGGTCAGTCTCTGCAGACATGACAAGGTTTGGTACAAGCATTGAGGAATTGCATTGTGGCAATGTCATCCTGTAATCCTAGAACTAGAGAGAGAGAAACTAGAAGATCAGAACTCCAGGCTAGTCACCTAGTGAATTTGAGAATAATGTGAACTTCATAAGACCCTGTTTTAACAACACAAATATACTACATCTATCAATTAAAAATAAAATCAAAGTGACTCTGTCCCCCCTGGGGTTGTATATTGCTTTATCAAGCATGTCCACATTGTCAACTCTACTCACCTGTGAGTTACTTCATCACCATCTGTTAGCAGATGAGCTGTCACAGTGTCACAGTGCTAGTGTTCAAGTTCAAATTTCACTTAATTGTGGCCTTATCATGCAAGCCATACTGAGGAGGCGCCAGCTTATGAGCCATAGAAGGACAGGTCAACTCTGGTGCCATATGCAGTACTGTAGGTCACATTGGAAACCATAGTAAATACAAGGTTCCGTACTGCTGTGGTTTAGGGTACCCACTGAAGTCTTGAAATGCATTGTTTTTGAGATCCAGTTGCATTGTTATTGCATGATTTTGTAAGTTGTTTCCATCAGGGGAAGCTAAGCCAGGGACTCTGTTTTACAACTTTCAGTTTATAAATTAGTTAAATAAAAAGTAAAAGTTTAAAAATGAGTCATGGCTTTAGCCACTGAACCCTTTGGAATTACCTAAATGCTCAAGGAAAGAACACAAGAACAAAAACAGTCATCTTTATTTTCTTTGATAGGTTCTAAATGATCTGGAATGTCATGGAGTTGCTGTATCAGAACAAAGTCGAGCAGAGCTGGAACAGAAAATAGATGAAGCTAGAGAAAATATCCGTAAAGCAGAGGTAAGGACAGCTGCCTGTTATAGCATGTCACTCAGTTCTAGGCACGGTGTCACAGTTTAACATGCATCTTTGAAATTGAGTTTCTACATGGGAATTTTAAGTTGAAGACAACAAACCATCTGTGTCCACAGAGTCATAAGACCTTTTTAGGGTTGTATAGCTATGAAACCTCTCCTACCCGACTCCCGCCCCCCCCCCCAAAAAAAAAGTTCCCACTATGTTACTCTTCTGTAGAAGGGGGAAGTTGAAATGAGAAGCAATGAATTAGTAGTTTACATAGGGTAAGCTTGGGCAATTGGATAAGATTAGAGTCAAGGTAGCAGTAAGAAAATATGGTTATGGAAAGGGGATAAACTGTGATTGGAACCAATTCATTGAGAACTTGTACACACATGTTAAAAACAAATGAAGCAAGAATAAAAATAAAATAAAAGAACCAGATTATGTTCTTGTTAAGGAGGCATAAAGTAGGCTGTTGAACAGGGTGGGCCCCACAGAACCAGAGGAGCTCTGTCAGCACAGAGGTGGAACTTAGTGGAGTCGTAGCCAGTAAGTGGTATATGATGAGTCACAGTGAGAGAAGCAGCACAGATGTATGTCATGAGACCCACCAGGCCAGATCTGAACCAAAGGATGAAGATAGGAAGGAAGCAGACCTGAGTTTGAGATTAGGAAATGTTTTCTTTCTGGTGGCCAAGCATACACCCTATGGAATATCATATAGCGTTGTAAGTAGAGAAAAGAGTCTAGGTGAGGGCTGGCTCAGTCAAGTGCTTGCCATGCAAGCCTGAGAACCTGAGCTCGATCTCTAGCACCCATCTAATACTGGGGAGGTGGGGACAAGTAGATCCCTGAGCTTCTAGGTTCAGTGAGAAGCCTTTTCTTTCTTTCTTTCTTTCTTTCTTTCTTTCTTTCTTTCTTTCTTTCTTTCTTTCTTTCTTTCTTTCTTTCTTTCTTTCTTCCTTCCTTCCTTCCTTCCTTCCTTCCTTCCTTCCTTCCTTCCTTCCTTCCTTCCTTCCTTCCTTCCTTCCTTTCTTTTTTTTTTTTTTTTTTTTTTCCCGAGACAGGGTTTCTCTATGTAGTTTTGGTGCCTGTCCTGGATATCGCTCTGTAGACCAGGCTGGCCTTGAACTCACAGAGATCTGCCTGGCTCTGCCTCCCAAGTGCTGGGATTAAAGGCGTGCACCACCACTGCCCAACCAAGAGGCCTTTTTAAAAAAATAATGGTAATAATGCATATGTGTGTTGTGGTGCTTGCCTTTAACCCAGTACTCGGGAGGCAGAGGGAGGCAGATATCTATGAGTTCAAGGCCAGCCTGGTCTTCATACTGAGTTCCAGACCAGCTAGGACTACAGAGTGAAACCTTGCCTCAAAATAATAACAACAACAATAATAATGTAGAGCTAAATCAAGGAAGATACCCAACATTGACCTCTGACCTCCATGTGTATACCCCATATAACGAATGCACACACACGAACACATACATACATAATATAACACACAGATTCTGAAACAACATCTTTAGGGCATCTGAATAAGGAATTCTTGTACTAGTTGAGGGTTCATCTAAACTAGTGACTTTTTTTATATTCTTTTAAAAGTTTTCAGAAAATGGTTCAGTAGTTGGATAATAGAGAGGTAGTGTATGTAAGCACAGGGAATGTAAGCAGTTTTTGAGCACTGTCCCATGGAGGTGCTCTGAGTTAGAATAGACATGCCATTTGTTCTTGTACCCTCCTCTACGTTATTCCTGGCACAGTCTGAACCTCAAGCTTCCATAGAGAGGAGAGCAATGTGTGCAATGAATAACCTTTTTCCTCTCTAAACCCAGAGTCCCAAGGAAACCTCTACAAGGTGTTGGCCAAATACTGTTGGCAGGCAGTTGCTGAGCGGTAAACACTGGCTTGTGGTGAAAGAGTTGTCCTTGTTCCTATCCACACTGGATGAAAACATTAGTGAAACAGGAATGACTATTTTAAGACAAGTCTCAAAACTTTTCTGAAGGGATGTCTTTATATTTTCCATTTCCAGACTCCACCATGGTGTCACTGTCTAGTATCTTAACTCCACCAAGCTGCTCCACTTCACCCTTAGTGTAGCAGTAATAGGTCACAGTCTTCATTTAGATTGAGTGACCTACTATCCCTTTCAGTATGCCAAACTCGCTATTTGTTAGTTTAAAACTAAAAATATGAAGTGAGAGTTTTACAACAGAATGTCTTACCTCTCTTGACACAGGCAGTTAAGTCTATAATCTCAAAGATAATTTTCTTACTAAAAATATAGAACCATGATATCATAGCCATTATCTTAGTTTTAAATATCTGTGAAATTGTCTTCAAATGAGCTCTCACTTAGTTTCTACTTATTGGATAGTCAAAAATAGCCATGCTAAAATTAGTTAGCAGATATGAGGACATATTTTATTAGGGCAACAATTGAAGGATTGTCCTATTGAAGTTTTTGGATAGACTAGATCACTGAACTCTTCAGAGAAACTGACTAATCAATCCACTGTTTTTCCTTTTCCTAACTCGTATTGTTATTTGCATTGTTTTGTTGTTGTTGTTTATTATAAATACTTTTCCAAAAGAGAAAAACAGTGATTAAAATTTTATCATATTCTTCATGCTTTCTTTGTAATTCCTACCAGCATGATTGGTTCCCTCCCTTGTTAATCAATCTGCTTTGTCTAGTCTCTTTTCTATGTGGTTCCATGCCATTTTTATTGCTAATTAGAATAAGAGCTGTTGTATACTCTGTAATAGATGAAAGAAACTTTTTCAGTGAGAAGAAACTAAAAGTTTAAATACAGAAAATAAGGATTGTGTAGTGATTGATTAATTCTTAAGTGGCTGGTTAATTTGAGGCAAAGTCATATTGATTAATTCAGCTATTTAATGAGTGCTTCCTATGTGCCAGATGCTTATAAAATGATTAACATCTCACAATAAGCCATTATTACATTGTTATCATTTCTACAATTCTCACAAGAATATTTACATTAGCCATGGTATTCTCATCAGCTTCTAATTAAAAATTACAATGAACTGGGCATAGTGTTGCACACCTTTAAGCCCAGCACTGGAGAGGCAGAGGCAAGCGGACTATCTGTGAGTTCCAGCCTGGTCTACAGAGTTAAGTTCTAGGACGGCCAGTGCTACACCAAGAAATCTTGTCTCACAAACAACAACAACAATAAAAAAATTAGAATGAGACAATTGTTTGAATAATACATTAGTAATCATATTTTTATCCTGTTTTTTTTAAGTATTTAAATTTTTTGTAATGCCTTTTGTCACCCACAAACACACATTAATTATCTGATACATAATTGCAAATTAATAATTGAGTGTTATAGCATTAAGATATTAAATGTAATTTCCTATAAATATATACATTAAATATATATAATATACAGATATTTGTAAAAGAAAATGAGAAAGGAATTAAAACACCTCACTACAAAAATGAAAACCAACTTTGGGCTAGAGAGATGTCTCAGCAGTTAAGAGTACTTACTGCTCTTGCAGGGGACCCAGGTTGCTTCCCACCACCCTCATGAGGGCACACAGTCACTTATAGCTCTGATTCCAGGGAATCTGTTGCCCTCCTCTGGCCTCCAGAGGCTCCTGCATGCATATAGTGGATATAAGCTCACAAAGACAAACAACTCTCTCACACACACAATTACATAGTAAGTAAACCTTTAAAAATAAAAACTAAACTCCAAAGAAGACAGTACTTCAGGAAGGGAGGAATAAAAAGCTATCAGCATATACAAAACAAATGCAAGCTGACAGAAGTAATCCTTCTGTATTATTAATGACTTTAAATATAAGTGTATTAAATTCTCTAACTAAAAGACAAATCAGCAGAATAGATTTTTTAAAAATGATACAGGGACTAGAATCAAGAGCACTTGCTGCTGTTGCAGAAAACCTGGATTGGGTTCACAACACCCACATGGTAGCTTACAACTCTCTGTAACTCCACATCCAGGGAATCCAATGCCCTCTTCTGACATCCGTGAGGACTAGGCATACATATGGTGCACATATATACATCCAGGCAAAACATTTATACACATAAAATTTAAATAAAATCTTTTGAAAATATGACTCAACCATATGTTGTCTATTGGAAAAATACTTTAAATCTAAAGACAAAAATAGTATTCCATGCAAATAATAACCAGAGGATGACAGTCACAAGTACTGCATGGTTGTACCCAAAACAGTTGAATTCATGGAGACAGAAATCAAATTATAGTTATCAGGACTGTGGAAGGGGAATGGGAAACTGTTATTTGGTGCATAGAATTTTAGGTTTTTTTAAAAATATTTTTAAATGTTTATTTATGTATATGAGTATGTTTTTTCTACATGTACATCTATATACTAGAAGAAGGCATCGGCTCCCATTATAGAAAGTTGTGAGCTGCCATGTGGGTGCTAGGAGTTGAACTCAAGACCTCTGGAAGAGCAGCCAGTGCTCTGAACCACTGAGCCACCTCTCCAGACCTTAGTTTAGTTGTATCTGACGCAAGCAATCAGGAAGTAGATGGTGTAATTGTTGCACAACAGTGTTAATATATTTAATACCCACTAAACTGTATATTTAAAATAGTATACATATATACATATATGCATGTAATAATAATGAAAAAGATGCTGTGGCTGATGTAATTATAATTAATGAAGAAAGATGCTGTGGCTGTTAAAGAGAGCAAGGAGGAATCTATAGGGAGGAATTGGAGAAAGAAAGGTGTGGAGAGAAATGTTGTAATTATAGTATAATCTCAAGAATAGGAGAAAAATAGTTATCATAGAAAATTTTATTCTATATGCCATAATAAAATATGTCTATAATCCTTGCAGTTGGAAAAGGCATTAGGATCAGAAGTTCAAGGCTGCAATTTTGAGGCTAGTTGTGCTATGTGAGACCCTGTGTCAGTCAATCAATAAATAAATCTTACTGTAAACTAGACTACTTAATGTTGAGGAAATAAAATACACTTGTTTCTCTGCATTAGTGGTCAAATGACATACATTTATAATTTCCATAAGTGTATGTGTGTGTGTGTGTGTGTGTGTGTGTGTGTGTGTGTGTGCGCGCGCGCGCACGCGTGCTCGTTTTTGTCATTTTGAGTACTTTCCTATGGTTTAGGAACAAAGGCCAGAAAGTAGACAATCACTCTCCATCTTGAATTTGGCACAGAACAACTCTTTATTCTCAAGCTCTAGTGTTTCCGGCAGCTTCATCATGATTTAATTTAAAATCAAAAGGACTGTTTGTTAATAGTCACTAGTGGCAGCCAAGTCAAAAACAAAGCTCTTGAAGCTTCCGCTGGAAAATGTTAATATTACTAAAAAGAAATATTATTAAGCATTATTATTTAAAAGAAATACTTTATGTCAGTGTCATTGAATGGCAGTCTTTCAAGATTAATTTCACCTAAAGTTCTAAGGAAAAGTATCTCCTTGGAAGAGCAGTATAAGTGCTTTTGTGTAGGAATTCATTCAGAGATGATTACTAAACATGTGTTAGGAGAATAGCTTTGAATGTCTGTGTCCAGTGCTAAAGGAGGCTCAGTTATGTCCTAAAAGTAAAGAGCTAAACAGCTAGGTGTTTAACGCCTTCCACATTATGACTAGATCTACACAGAGTGCTTTAGGAATAGAGGGAAGGGTATGATGTGCTGCTGCCCAAGAAAGGAGAATCATTAGAACAGCCTTCACAGAAGGGATGTTTTAACTGACCCTCAGAAGATAAGCAGCCATCCTAAAGCATGTAAGGACTGGTGTCAACCAAGCAGGTGGGATTGTGATGTACTGGAGGAGTGTGTAATGATGTGAACCATAGGAGACCATGAGAAGACAGAAAAGAATAGTTCAGAGTGCAAAGTCCAGAGTTGGAGCTGGAGAGATGGCTCAGTGGCTGAGAGTACTTACTTTGCTTACAGAGAACCCGGGTTCAATCTCAGCATCCACATGTTATCTCACAACCATCTGTATCTAGTTCCAGGGGATCTAATGTTTCTTTTAACTTCTTCAGGCTCCTGCACTCATATGGTGTACATACGTATACTAAGTAAATAAATGTGTTTTGTTTTCTTTTAAGAATAAAACAGTAAAAGGCGAAAGATTTATACGATCTGAAGAGACACCAGAGTATGGAGAGATGGCTCAGAGGTTAAGAGCACTGACTGCTCTTCCAGAGGTCCTGAGTTCAATTCCCAGCAACCACATGGTGGCTCACAACCATCTGTAATGAGATCTGGTGCCCTCTTCTGGCCTGCAGTCATACATGCTGTATACATAATAAATAAATAAATCTTTAAAAAAAAAAAAAAAAAAAAAAAAGAATAAAACAGTCCTAGTCAAAGTCATAGCATTTTAAAACAAGGGATAACATGATTAGAATTTGTTTAGAAGACTACTGAAGATGCTGGATTTCAAAATGTTCTAAGCCCTATTCTTGGAGCATTCTCATCTCTTCCTAGTCATGGTCTGTTTTATGTGTCGTCAGTTCTGTGTTCTTGCAGTGCAAAGTGCAGCAGGTGTGACTGAGTGATAGAGCGCATGCATCACATGCACAAGGAGGAGGCCCAGATTCCTATTGTTGTGTTCATGTTCTCTCTCTGTCCTGTAGGTGAAAAATTAGTATACAACAGTTGCTGGTAAATATCAAGTTGTTAATAAGTTGGAAATAATTTAATCAGTGTGAAGGGAAATTGCTTTGGTCTTCAACCTTATTTGTTTCATGTTTTTTTTTTTTAAGATAATTAAATTGAAAGCTGAAGCCCGGTTAGAGCTACTAAAGCAGATTGGGTTTCTGTGGACACGTGGCTGAAGAGCGCCATGAACCAAGTAATGGAGGAACTAGAAAATGAGCGTGGGCCCGCCCTCCAGCCGTGACCAGCAACGGCACTCTACATTCGGTATGGTTTCTTTTCTTGGATTTCATGGACTGACTGTTATTTGCTCTATAGCCAAACTTGGTGAAAATTTAAAAAAAATATTAGGAGGTTGTTTCTGTCACTTCATTTAAACTTAATATAGGTAAAAGAAGAGGGAGAAAAAAACAAGTGTATTAGTGTTTTGTTTTTTAATACAGTAAAGAATACTTTGCCAACAATTGGGCTGTTAGTGTCTGAACACCAAACCCATTATTCCAGTTAAAGGTAAATAGCATTTTAATTGAAAGTAGAAGAGAAAACCTAGTGTTTCTGAAGTTCCCAGAGGTCTAGTGACATGACATGAACATTGGGAGAGTTATAAAATGTCTTTTTAAAATGTAGGGTCAGAGGTAGAGAAATATGTTAGTAAAGTGCTTATCATGCAAGTATGGTGATGTGAGTTCAAGCTCCAGAACTTATGTAACATAGCCAGACTTGGTGTCACATGTTTGTGATTCCTGTGCTGGGAAGATAGAGACTGACAGATCCTGGGGCTCCCTGGCCAGCCAGTGGAGCTAGCCTAATGGTAAGTTCCTAGCCAACAAGAGACCCGGTCTCAAAAAACATGGTGGGTGGTGCCTAAGAAATAATATCCAGGGCTGACCTCTGGCCTCCACATGCATGTGAATACGAATGTATACTCACACATAAAACACATACAAGGCTCTGGCCGGAGAGATGGCTCAGAGGTTGAGAGCACTGACTGTGTTTCCAGAGGACCCGGGTTCAACTTCTAGCACCCACATTAGGCAGCTCACACCTGCCTGTAACTCCAAGATCTGACATCCTCACACAGACATACATGCAGGCAAAACACCAATGCACATAAAATAAAAATAAATTAAAAAACAAAAAACACACAGACACATACAAGGCTCAGTCTAACACAGGTTCAGTTTAAAGGTGAATTCAGTTACCAGGGCAGAGCTAGAACCCAATGCAAGTAGGGTTTGACAGGTAATAACCAGCACACAGCTTGTTTTCTTCATAGAACTTACAGTGTCTGTTTCTCTTTTTTGTTTTCTTTTATTGTCTGTCATCCTCTCTGGAATATAATGGCCATGTCTTCTGGCTCTGCTGCACACAGCAAAGTACCATGGTACAGTAGATACGTAGTGTTTGTTGAAGGAAGACCTGAGTGGATGAATGGAAGGATGCAATAGTGGTAAATAAAAAGCCAGCTTTGTTCACGATGCCTCTAATATTTGTGCCCTGCAGATGTTAGGTAACCTTGTTACATAAACTGGCCAGTTTTAAAAAACATTCCTAGAAGTTTTGTCACATTTTCCACATAACATTCTGATTTCCTAATGGGAATACATTTATATATTTAAAAAGACTATATGGGGGGTTATGGTATAAGAAAAAAACAATCTATTGAAAGTTTATTTTATTCCATTACTAGTGGTAAGCTGGCTTGTGGGGTTGGAAATCATGCACATCATATACTTGACTTTTAGGTTAGAAGAGCTTGTCCGTATGTCATGGAGCATCTTCCTATTACATCTTTAAATTTCTCATCTACCTCAGGTGGTTCTGTTTTACAGTTTATGGTAACATCAGGTTTGAGGCACAAACTTCTTTGTGCTCTGTAGCAGCCCTGCTTTCAATCAGTCAAAATGACTATGCTTGAGTCAGCACCTTTTGAGGATGAATTACGTTGAGCAGGCATATATCCTCACCTTTGGCTTTCTTCCTAGGCATATTAGAGGTGAATGGGACTTGGTCTTTCTTCAGTGTTTAGCTGCTGGGAGAACCAGCAGACCTTTATAGATCTTAGTGGTATTTGACAGTATGTGACTAGGTCTGTCCGTGGCAAACTTCAGGTCATTTATGTCAAATTCATCAGCACACCTTGCAAAAAAAAAAAATCACTCCTTTCTGGATTTCTTAGGGAATGTTAGGTTAACCAACTCTTATGATCTCCTCTAACCCTAGAATTTTTTATTCTGTGACAGACTATCAGAAAACCTCAGTACTAGTTCCAGAAGAGTTTGCCCATAAAGAAATGTCATCTGGCCGGGCGGTGGTGGCGCATGCCCTTTAATCCCAGCACTCGGGAGGCAGAGCCAGGTGGATCTCTGTGAGTTCGAGGCCAGCCTGGGCTACCAAGTGAGTTCCAGGAAAGGCGCAAAGCTACACAGAGAAACCCTGTCTCGAAAAACCAAAAAAAAAAAAAAAGAAATGTCATCTGAAGTAGGCCTTGATGGACTTTAATAAGAGCTAAATAGAAGCTGTGCTTATGAGTCTGAAGGAAGCGACTAAATGAAATGTGCATAGGGGCTTCTAGACATCAGCTCATCAGGAAGTGTCAGCCCCTTGGAAAGCAGTACTTTGCAATCTTGTCCCACCTTTCCTACCCTCTAGCCAGTCTTACAGAACCTGTATTCCCCTTTTCAGCTTAAGAGGTTATATTTTATGGAAGATCTATCAGCTGTATTACTAAAGGAAACCTTAAGTCATAAAATAGCTTAAAGAGGTCCCAATATTTATTTAACCTTTTTCTTAAGTAACACTGAAATGATTCAGAGAATTTTGTACCCCTTCAAACTGACAACTAGCTGGCTGAGGAACATGAGGCTGAAATACACATTCTGGCCACCAAATATTTTCTTCCATTGTAGATGCCAACAAAAGCATTAGTCATCTGGGGAACATGATGACTATCATAGACATTAACAGTATAGCTAAAGAGTGTCTCATGGAAGGTAAATGTTACTAAACTACATAATTTGTCTTAGAGAACCATACTTAGATGATAACTCTTCCTCCTGTCTCATGCTGTTATATAGAATATAGGATTAGGAGGAAGAAAGAAAAGAATCCCAGAATGTGGTGACGCATTTAAAAGAGCTACAGGGCATGGTGGTACGCATCTTTTGATCCCAGCACTCAGGTGACAGTTGCAGATGGATCTCCTGAGTTCAAGGCTGACCTTCAGCCTGGACTACATAGGCAGGACATCCAGGACTACATAATCAGACCCAGTTTGAGAGAGGGAGTAGGGGACAGAGAGATACTTAGTTGTTGAGTAACTAGAGCCTACCCGTGAATGGATTACTGCCAGTGACATCATGAACCACTGAATCACTCATTCCTCTCTTCTCTTATTGTCCTGCCTTCTCTCATTTAAACCCATAACTCAGTTTAGAGCCTCGCCCTTAAAATTACATAAACAAATAATAAGGAAGACTAATAGACTAATTTTGCTTAATTTTTTCAGTCTAATGTTCCTTGTCACTGGATAATCTTCATAATCCTCCTTTTAGAGTCTCTATGGTCATTCTATGTAACATTTGGGAATATATACAATTGTTCATTCTTAATAAATATGGCTTTTACATACATGGATTTAACCAACACAAATATGAAATGTTTGGTTTTTTTTAATTGCATTAGTACTGAAAATTGAGACTTTGATCAGTATACCTTAAGCATGTATACAATATTGCAACTATTTCTATAGCATTTACAGTCTGTTAGATGTGCATAGGTAATATTTAATACTACACCATTTTATGTAAGGGACCTGATCTCATCCATGGAATTGGTTTCCACAAGGGATCCTCAATAGACTCCTCATTGGATACTAAGAAACAACTAAATTTCTTTTTTTCAATTTTAGGGTTGTTTTCTGTACAGATTCCCAAAGCGTGAGATTTTTATTCTTTCTAGTCTCCCTTTTTCCTAGATTTTCTGATTATAACTGACACTGTCTGCATGACTTCCCTCAACAGTTATACTAAGTGATCTGACAGTCTGCTTTGCTGTGCAGTCTCCCTAAGGATCTGACATTTGCAGAATTGCAGAGAAATAAATCCTGACTCCAGTCATCTTGAAGACTGTGCTGATTAATGTGGTTGAAAGGCAAGGAGACTAATATGCTTAACCTTTACTCTCCAACTGCCTAATAGTCCTTGCAGTCAAATAGAATTTGTTTTTAAAATACGAAAAACCTGTTTGTGGGCTTGAACTAATCCCAATTAAAAGAAAGAATGGATTTCTATAATGAAACAAATAGAAATTGTTAAAAAGAATATCCTTGCAAAAAAGCTTCAATTGCTTTCATATTTATAGTACCTTCAAAGGGACGGCAGTCTTTTTTATATTGAAACTAGTAAGTTCCATGCTCTAAAAAGCCCAAGCTTCTGGTGAAATTGACATTTCAAATTCTGGTAAGATCAGTTTAGTTTACTGCTTTCAGCCAGTCCTTCTCATGAGACCCTTTGCTGAGTGTTGACTATATCTAAGTAATATCTACAGTTGAGAGAACTTGTCTCACTTGCCATTAGCCAAGACCAAAAAGGGAGTGGGACTGAAAATCCCACTGAGAGAAGTCTATCCAGCTGTATTATTACAATTTGTTGACTTGCAGCATAGCTGTAATACACTGTTAATCCCACTAATAGGCATATATACAGAGGAAAGTACCTGTCACCAAGCTTGGTGACCTCAGTGATACCTGGGACCCATATGGTAGAAGGAGAAAACTGACTTCTGAAATTGCCCTCTGACCACTATATGCACACATACACAACACACACCCAAAAAAATATGGTAATTTTTAAAACATTGAACTCCTAGAGGTAGAATTGAATAGTGTTTCCCTGAGGCTTGGATGGTTAGGAAGCAAGGGTGATGAGCACTGGTCAAAGGATACCTAACTGTAATAAGATCAGAAAACTGAAACTCAAGAGATCTGTTGTGCCACAAATCACTATAGTAGAGGTCTGGGGAGAGGGCTCGGTGGTTAAAAGCATATAGTGCTCTTCCTGAGGACCTGAGTTCAATTCCCAGCATGCAGCAGCCTGTAACCCCAGCTCTGGGGGAATCTCTGACCTCTGGGTACTTGCATTCATGTGCATATATCCCCTACACATGCATACACATAATTAAAATAATATAAATCTCTTTTTAAAAATCCCTATAGTTACCAGTGGTGATGTGTTTACTGTATTTTTCCCAATGCTGGGAGAAATACTGCCAATGTTTGTTATCATAGTCTTGAAAAAAAATAGTAAGAAAAGCAGATGCTATGTGATCTCATCACAGAAATGTGTGGTTAAATAAAGTGTGCATGTGCATCTGAAATCACTTGAATGTCCAACAAAGAAGAAGATGAACTAGATAGGTTGGTACACATAATCTCAGCTACTTGAGAGGTTAAGGGAGAAGGGATTTGAGGCTAGCCTGAGCAGCCAAAACAAAATAAATACACAAAAAAGGTAGTGATATTTCCTTTAAGTAATGGAATAATATGTAAATGTTACCAATATTATTGTTAACAATATTTATTTTATGTGTAATGAAAGTTTTTAGGAAATTACTAATTCACATTTGTAAAAACTTAATTTGGGGGGAGTTTTTTTGGTTTTTGGTTTTTTGACACTGGGTTTCTCTGTGTAGCCCTGGATGTCCTAAAACTCACTGTGTAGACCAGGCTAGCCTCAAACTCAGAGATCTACCTGCCTCTGCTTCCCAAGTGTTGGGATTAAAGGCATGTGCCACTACTGCCCAGCTAAAACTCAATGTTTTATCCATTTTGACTTCAATGGAATACAAAAATTAGTTTCTTCTTTTTAAAAGTATGCTGGAGATGTAGCTAGATTGTTAGAACACTTGCCTAACATGCATGAACTCCTGGGTTCAATCCCCAGTACCACCTAAACCAAATGTGGTGGCATATACCTATAATCCTAGCACTTAGGAAATAGAGGCAAGAGAATCAAAAGTTCTAGGTCATTCTCAGCTACATAGTGAATTTGTGACCAACCTGGGCTACATGAGAGCCTTTCTCAAAAATAATTAAAATAGCGATAATACTACTAAAGTTCTGTGACAGTTTCTTACCCATAGTCATGTCAAAAAATATTCATCTCATCCTCAAGATAAGCACTTTCCCCCCATTTTATCATCTAAGCTTAAATCACCACTAAAAGCAAGGAGTAGGGCTCGAGTGTTAGTTATGTCAGATGTATTTGTACATTATCTACATGAGAACAGTTAGTTAATATGTTACTCTGAGTGTGTTTACAGATGAACTGATAGGCTTGGGAGACTCAGTATCTCCTTAAAGTCTGAGTGAGAAGAGGTGACATTTGAACCCAGAGGTGTCTGCCTCTACAGCCCTCAGACCTCATGCCCTTACTCTATGGGGTTTCTCTGTGTTCGTCTAGTCTCTGTCGTTTTAATACTGTGTAGGTCTTTTTTTTTTTTTAAAGTATCATTGGGTGTTTTATTTCCAGTGCCATTAGTGATTGTGTTAAATCTTTGTGTACTGTGTGACCAGTTGACATATAGCTTAATATTTCAGCAGCTTTATTGAAGGTTGAAAAACATACATTCAATTGCACATGTTTAATGTATACATTCTGATATGTTTTGACATATGTGGGCACTAGTAAAAGAATTGCAGTTATGACAATAAGCGTATTTATTATTCTCTCAAATTTTCCTCATTCTCTTTTGTAATCTCATTCATTTTCTATTCCTCAGTTAACCACAGATCTACTTCCTGGCACTTTAGGTTAGTTTGTATTCTGGATTTATATAAAGAGAATCATATCTACTCTTCTGCATGGAACTTTGAAAGCTCAGTGTGATGATATTGAGGATCACACATTATTACTGTGTGTTAACAGTTCATTTGTTTTCATTACTGAGCAATATTGCATTGTATAGCTGTAGATGTCTACTATCCTTCTACTCGTTGTGGACATTTGGTTGTTCTGGGCTATTTTTTATTATTGTTACTTATCATAATTTTATAAGTCTTGAATTTGGGTAGGATAAATACTACTAACATATGCTTTTGACTAGGATATATAATGGGTATATATTTAGTGTTTTAAGAAACATCCTGGTGACACGGGTCTATGATTCAGCTACTTGCAGGCTGAGGCAGAAAGATCACAAGTTCAAGATCTAGACTACTGAGTGAGTTCAAGGCCAGCCTGTGCAACTTACTGAAACCCTATCTCAAAATTAAAAATTTAAAAAGTGCTGGGAAAAGGCTGACTTTCTGAGACAGGATCTCCATTTATAGCCCAGACTGGCCTAGAACTCACTATGTAAACCAGGCTGACCTTGAATGGTCTACCTTCCTCTGTTGGGTTTGCTGATGCTGACACTGTGTCCAGCCAGAGGCTGTTCTCCTTTTAATAGACTGATAATTTAGCTTGGGTTTTGTTGTTACTGTAAAAAAAAAAAAAAAAAATGGTTCAATCCAAATTACTGAAGGTCCTGGTATGAAGTTGTTTATGATGTTGTGATATCTGCTCATCTGGAGCATCTGTAGGTATGCCAGTCACCACTCTGTTTCTGTTGGTTTTGTCTCCTGTTTTTTGTGGTCATTTGTTTCTAATAGTGGTCCATCAGATAGATGGCTCTCCGCCATGAGCAAACTTTGGGTTTCATTTGTTGTTGTTTCCTGTTTTAGTAATTTCTGCTTAGATTTTAATTATTTCCTTTCTTCTGTTTAATTTGCATTTAATTTGTTCTTTTATGACTTTTTCAGGTAGAGGCTGGGATATTGATTTTAGACATTTTCCCCTTTGTTGTGGAGGCATTTGGTAAACATTCCTTCTACATATTACTTTAGGTTCTTTGCATGGTTCTGCTAATGTGTTATCATTCAGTTCAAGATACTTTCTGACTGGCTTTTCAGTGTCTTCACTGAGTGGTAACTTACTTAGAAGTATGTTGTTGAGTTTCCAAATTTTGGGGAGGCTTTCCAGATACATTTCTGCCTTTGATTTCTAATTTAGTTACACTGTAGATCAGTAACATACTTCAGTTCTTTGAAATTTACTGAGACTTCTTTTGTGACCCCGTATGTGATATATAAGAGTGTGCATTCTGCTGCTGTTGGGTACTGTGTTCTACAAATGCAGTTACATCGAGTTGGTGGCATTGCCCGTGTGTTCCATACTCTTACTGATGCTCTGTGAGCCCCCACCTGATGTGCTATGCCTTAGGGGAAACAGGAGTCATTTCCAAACCTGTGTGAGCTCTAGAGATAATTTTCTCTGATCCTTCTAGGTGGTTCTATTCTAGCCTCAGCTACTTTATTCATACTCATATACTAAGCACTTCTCAGCTGAAGACTTGAGGCCTCTGCAAATTTCCTCTGCAAGGATCTCTTTCTGCTCTCCTTGTTACTTCGGTCTGAACTCTAGCCGCCTTGGCCTTCATGAACTCCCAGTTCCACTCCTCAGTTCACAGGGCACACCGTCCTCAGCCTGGAAACTTTTTCTGACAGTAAGTTGAGCAAATTGTTTCCATTCCCCAGACACCACTGTCTTGTTGCTTGGTGGCCTGTGTCTTGAAAACTTTCATATATTTTGACCATATTTTTTATGTTATTACATTTATTTACTGGGAGTGGGGCATGCCATGTTTATCAAGTAGAGGTCAAAGGACAACTTGCAAGAGTCCTTGGTTTACTCCTCCACCATGAGGTCAGGGATTGAATTGAGTTGAAGCTTGGTGGCAACACCTTTACCCGTGGAGCCGTCTTACAGACCCACGGCCAGTTTTTTCAATCTGGTTCCTAGTATTCCATCTTGCTTTGAAACAGACATTTATATCTTATTACTTAGGCAGTTTTTAGAGTAAGGTTCTCTGCTCTGTGGTCACTTCTCTGTCCAAGTAGAGTTCAGAGGTTCTGGTCACTTTCTGCTAGTAGCTGCTTCCCCTGTATTAGGTGTCAGCAAATTCCTCATCTGATTCTCTGTGCCTCTTAAAACCAGCAAAAGATAATGACTTACTAAGTGCCTCTCATTTGCCAAGTGAGTGTTAAAGGTTTAAAATGTATTGCCTCCTTTAATCCTTATGATAGCCCTGTGAAAAAAGTAGTCTTCATTAACAACATGAGGTCACTGAAGTTTAGAAACCAAATGAGTTGCCTAGAGTCACACACCGCAAGTGCTTGATATAGTCAGTATTCACATCCAATCTGTCAGACCGAGGCTCATTGTTTCCCTCCCTATGACACCATAGAGCTGAAGGTACTGAGTGCCAAGAGACAGCCACTACAAAAACTAATTCCCACAGGGTTCTTCTCACCGCCCTTGCAGAAAGAGTAAGCATTTTACAACAATTAAGGAAGGAAACATGTAAGTATGGCTAAAAAGAAAGAAAGAAGGGTTGAGAGTGTAGTCCTTAAGATAAGAGACAAAGGAAGACTGAGATTTTAGAAATGCTGAGTCAAGAAAACATGAGAACAATGAAGAGGATGGAGGGAGGAAGGAAGAAATTAGTCTTAGATGTTGTGCTTTAGAAAGCTACTAGAGCCAAGCAAAGCATCTGACAGTGGCTCCTATTGTCACTAAAGCCTTCTAGTCCTTTCTGTGAGAATAAAATGTGAACTAAAAACAGAGGATGCAAAAGGAATATTTAGTATCAGCCCATGCTGGCAAGATAAAGTGCTCTGGACTGATTCCCAGTACCAAAGCACATTACATGTTAACATTCTGTATATATTTTTGGAAACTTGTTCTAACCCCATTTTTATAAATGTCTGAGTATTTTGTGTAATACACTAAAATGTCTGTAACTTTTCCTAGAGTGTGAAAGCAAGTTCTTCTGAATATATAAAATATGTTTAAGAGGCTAGAGAGATGGCCCAGTGGTTAAGAATGTTTGTTCTGCTCTTGCAGAGGACCTAGTTCCAAGCACCACAACAGGTGGCTAGCAACCACCTGTAACTCAGGCTTCAGGGGATCTGATGTCTCTGTCCTCTGTCTGGTACACACATATAAACACACACACACACACACACACACACACACACACACACACACACAATTAAAAATAAAATCTTTAAAAAAAAAAAAAAAAAAAAAGAAGGGGGGAAAGCTCTGATTGGCCATGGTAGCCCTTACCTGTAATCTGAGTAGTCAAAAGGAAGAAGCAAAGAATTCCAAGTTTGAGACAAGCCTGAGATACATAAATTTCAGGCCAGTCTGGGATACATATTGAGACTCTGTATCAAATAAACAACCAAATGAAAATGGTAAAACTCTGTACCTAGTAAACAATAACTCCTATGAGCTACCTTCAATCCCAACAAATGTTGTGTAACTTGATCTCTATGACTTTGACTACTCTGCATACTTCTTAGAAATAGAGGTGATGTTTATCCTTTTGTGGATGGCTTATTTCACTTCGCGTAATTTCTTCAAGTACATCCCTATAGTATTGTGTGTCAGCCAGCATTACTTCTTTTTTAAGACTGAGTAATATTCCATTATATGTGTGTACTGTGTTTCATTTCCCTATTCTTCTGTCAGTGGAACTTTGACAGTTGTAATATTGCTCCTGTGAACATCAGTTTGCAAACATCTGTTCAAGTCTATGCTTTCAGTTCTTTTAGGTATATACCCAGGGAAATTTCTGAATTATATGTAATTCTATGTTTAATTTATTAAGGAAACACTATATATTTTTTTCCACAGCAGCTGGGTCATTTATAGTCCCACTACAGGGTTTCAGCTTTGTTACATCTTCAGCATGTTCTTTTCTCTTTCTTGATGATAAAGACCCAAATGAATGGAAAGTAGTATCTCATTGTGGTGGGTTTTCCTGTTTTTTACTATTTTATGTTTGTTTGGGGGTTGTGTTTTGTTGGTTGGTTGGTTGGTTGGTTGGTTAGTTAGTTGTTACAGGGGTTCATGTAGCCTAAACTGGCCTACACTCATTATATAGCCAAGGATAATCCTGCCTTTGCCTCCCAAGTGCTGAGAATATAGGCGTGTGCTACCAGGTGTCATTCTGTAGCCTAGACTGGTGTCACACTCAAAGCAGTCCTCCTGACTCAGCCTCTTGAATGCTGATATTACAGACATGATATATCACACCTGGCTTCACTGTAGGGGTTAATGGGTTGGTTGCTTTGTTTGTTTTGAGACAGGGTCACTTGTAGCTCATGCTGGCCTCAAACTTGCTATGTGACCTTGAATTTCTGATCCTCTTGCTTCTGCCTCCTGAGTGTTGAAATTGCAAGCATGCATCACCACCACACCTGGTTTATGGAGTGCGGAGGATAGAACAAGACAAGTACTCTTATAAACTGAGCTGCATCTCTGGCCCCTTCTGATAGTGTCTTTTAGTAACAGAGCACCTTATCATAGTTAATTCTGCTATTGGTCATGGCTTGAACCCTGTTTTGGGCACTATATTTTCTAAAAACAATGTGTGACTTTGCATTTCTACCTACCATAGTTATAGACTGTTTCTCCACATGATTCCTACCTGTTAACATGTAGGAATCTTTGTTTCCTCATGTTAGAATTTAAAATGTTAAGAGGACTTTGTTAGCTAGTATTTAATGGCAAAAAGTGAAGGGATACTGATAAAAATTACTTCTTAAATACTTGAAAAAGTTTGTTTGTGACAGGGTCTCATTTAGTCCAGAACCCACCATCTAGCTAAAGCAAGCCTTTAGTTCTAGCCTCCACTTCCCCAATGCTTGAATTATACATGTGTACCACTGAGATGCTTTACTTTATTTCTTGTTTGTACATGCATGTGTGTATATATATGTGTGTGCACACACAAATGTACCGTGGTGTGCATGTGGAATACAGAGGACAATTCTTGGGAATTGATTCTTTCCTTCCACCATGGGATCTGCTGATGAAACTCAGGTCATCAAGGTTTGCATGGCAAGTACTTCTACAAAACCAGCAGCTTCCCAGCCTGACATTTTACTTTTGTGTATGTGTGTAACTCCAAGTGGCCTGAAACTGTAGATTTTAAACATTCTCTGCTCTTTATAATATGGAAAATGCAATTGAGGACAGTCATTTCTGTGTGGTTGAATTGATGAATTAATATTTAGAAACAATCAGATTTCAAGTGATTTTGTTCCTGTTTTCTACCATTTTCATGAAATAAACAAAGTAGCCAATGGCTTCTAATTTTTCCTAGCTTAATGCAGATGCTGAAAGAGAAGAAGGAGAAGAGTTTGAAGACAACATGGATGTTTTTGATGACAGCAGCTCCAGCCCTTCTGGCACTTTAAGGAATTACCCACTTACCTGCAAAGTTGTTTATTCCTATAAGGTTTGTATCTCCCCCATATATTGGTGATAGTAAATTGTGACAACTCTGAGAATTCATGAGACTCTCTGCTCACACTATGCTGGCTAGCATAAAGCTGCCATCTGTTGATAGCAATAGGACGTGGTAATGAAATGTTGAGACTCTGCCCTTGACTTTTCTGTTTAAAACCCTGTCTCTAGCCCCGTGGTTTTGGCACGTGCCTTTAATCCTAGTACTCAGAGGCAGAAGCAGACAGATCTCTGTTCAAGGACAGCCAGGCCTACACAGAGAAACCCTGTCTCAAAACCGCTGTCTTTGTTGCTCTTGAGCTACCCAAACGTACTTGGTCTCTGTGAGACCCAGTGTTTTGGGGGTTTTGTCTGTCTTCGGGGTTTCTTGGTTTGTTTGTTTTCCTGTATATGGCAGGAATGGTATCTACTTTGAAGACTGAGTAACACTTCCATAATACAAAGCACTGAGCACAGTCTTATAAACTCTCAGTGGCTAGAGTCATGCCCCAGCTTTGCATAGACCTCCCCTTAGGACTCTCCCACCCCACCCCCACCCCCACCAGGTTCAGACCAGAAGAAAAATGTCTTACAAAGTGGTTGTAGAAAAAAACCCAGCACAGTAGCCAGTGGCTGCAGTTCAGACTCCAGGGGCACTCAACTCCTTCCCCCCCCCCCCAACATCTTTATACTGCTCACTCCTTCTGCCTAGAACTCCATTTCCTCACATCTCAGCTCCCTACTTCTCTTCCTTTGAGCCCAGCTCAAAAAGCACCTTCCTTGCAGGAGAGGGCTCAGCAGTTAGAAGCTCTTGTTGCCCTTACAAAGGACATAAATTCAGTTCCCATCATCCACGTAGAGCAATTCACAAGTACCTGTTAGTCCAACTCCAGGCCTCTGGCCTCCAAGGGCAACTATACTTATACCATACACATAATTAAAATAAAATGAATCTTTTTAAAAATCTCTTTCCTTTAAGAAAAAAAACTGGGTGGTGGCGCATGCTTTAATCCCAGCACTTGGGAGGCAGAGGCAAGCGTATCTCTGTGAGTTCGAGGCCAGCCTGGTCTTACAGAGCGAGATCCAGGACAGGCACCAAAACTACACAGAGAAACCCTGCTCAAAAACAAACAACAAAAACAAAAAAGAAAGAAAGAAAGAAAAAGTACCTACTCAGGTCATCCTTAACAGCCTACTCTGACCTGTTGTCCTCTTTTATTTACTCTGAACAGTCATGCATTGCTTAACAGTGGGAATGCATTCTGAAGAATGCAACTGCACTAAGAAAGAATGCATTAAGTGATTTCAGTGTCATGCAAACATAGAGGGAGCTTCCATAGCCTATAGTAGAGCCTACTACTCACTGAGTTGTGTGCTCTGTATGTTTTACTACTGTTCATCAGGCCATAATGAACAAAGCACATGAGAAGTACGGGGCTGCTTTCAGTAAACTTCTCTGTGTGTGTGACAGATTCTCATGGAGCCCAGGTCAGCCTCAAACTCACTTGTAGCTGAGAATCCTCTCAAACGCTCAATCCTACTGCCCCTACCTCCCAAGTGTTGGGATTGCAGGTGTGCACTTCCAGGTTTAGCTCTATGGTAAAAGTTTTTTTTTTGTTTGTTTGTTTGGTTGGTTGGTTTTTCGAGACAGGGTTTCTCTGTGTAGCTTTGCGCCTTTCCTGGAGCTCACTTGGTAGCCCAGGCTGGCCTCGAACTCACAGAGATCCACCTGGCTCTGCCAACCGAGTGCTGGGATTAAAGGCGTGCGCCACCACTGCCTGGCTGTTTGTTTTTTTAAGTAGAAGAAATATATTCTAATATGACACTCAGCAGAATGTGTCTAGAATTCCAGTACTCAGGAGGTTGAAGCAGAGTGATTGAAAGATCAAAGCTAGCCTGAGCTACACAGAAAATTCCAGGCCAATCTGAGTCAAAAATGAACAAAAAATAAAGGTAAAGGAAGAAACAGAAAAAAAAGAGAAAAACAGTACAGTAGATTCACTGCCATTGCCATGTCCTATTATCAGTGCTTTATACTCTGCATAACTGTATGCACCATACTTCTGTATGTCTGGAAACACAGGTTTGTTCGTACAGTCACTGCCACAAGCATGAGGAGTGTGTTGCATTATGGTGTCATGATGGCTACAACATCATTAGATGACAACGTTTCCCTCTCCATTATAATTTTATTTTTGAGATAGGGTCTCACTCAGTAGCCTATGTAGAAAATACCTTCAGCCTTGAGGCAGCCCTCCTGCCTCCGCCTCCCAAGTGCTGGGATTATAGACAAATCAATACTGCCATGCCTGACTTTTATTGTAATCTTATAAGACCACTGCATATGTTGTAGTTCATTGTTGACCATAACCTCACGAAACACGTAATTAAACATTTGTGACCAGCTAAACTTTATCTTATTTATTTTCCTATTTCTTTGTCTGGCTCCTCACTGAAGATCCACAGAAACAGAAACTTTATGTGCCTTATCTGTGTGTGTTCAGCATCTCTGTGACAATGCCTGGGCACAGGAAATAATTGTAGAAGGAGTAAATGAGGGATGCAAGGAAGGCATAAACAAGTGAATCCTCCTCTGTCCCCACTGTGATAAGACACAATAGAAGAGGATAATAGTGCCAGAGATGATGGGGGAGGGGTATAGAGAAAGTTTTCCAACTGTTGTACACTGATAACCCACCTGCACCCCATGTGCTGAATGCTGGCTACATCTACTACTCAATACCAGTAATTCCTGGGCTTTTGTCATCCATTCATTATATTTAAACACATAATACTTCTTGTTTCCTAAAAGGGTTAGAGCTTTTACGAGTGTAACTTGTTTTGATAATCTGAAAATTTGAAGTCATCTTCTAAGATAGTTGGAAAGATCTTCCAAGGTATAAAGCTAAAGCTTAAAGTTGTTGTTACTTCTGATGTTATATTTCCTGATGTTACTTCTTATTGTTATATTTCCTTGAAAGTTCCACAAATAAGATTTGTGATAAATAAATGGAGAGTCCTAAGCCCCAACTGATTTCAAACAGCTCATATTCTTCCCCATCACTTCTGCTGACATATCTGATCATTTCCCTACGGTAACCCAGAGTAGAAAAGTCTGTCTAGGGATCAGAAATTTAGCTTAGTAGAGTACTTCACTAACAGGCACGACTGTGGGTTCAAATCCCCAACCCTTGGCCGAGTGCTTGATCCCCAGAATCCATGTGACAGGAAAAGAGAACTGATTCCCAAAAGTGTGCAGACATACATGTAGGCAAAGCTCACACAATTTTTGAAAAGAACTGGGTGTGGTGGCGCACACCTTTAATGCTAGCCCTATGGAGGCAGAGGCAGGCAGGTCTCTGTGAGTTCCAGGCCAACCAGAGCCACATAGCGAGACCCTCCCTATCCCAAAAACAAACAAACAAACAAACCTTGTTATAAATGTCAGATAAAAAGAAAGAATACCAAATTGTATGTGTATCTCCAAGATCTCTGTGCCATTCTTCAGCTTTTCTATAATGAATAAGCATGAATTTTAAAACCAGGAAAGCAAAATGCAGGAAATTAAAGATAGGTGGGAATGGATTTCTGACTTACTGAGAGTATTCAGACTTAAGGGACACAGAATTAAGATTGTATATTTAGTAGTCATTTATTAATTACTTGCTATCTGTAGTTGGGATGAGAGAAGAAACATAGCCCCACTCTAAGTCATTTTAGTAGGAAACCCACAGGGATGAACAGCTAGCTGGAGTGCTGTGCATGGAAGTCAGTGTCTGAGAGATGCAAAGGTCTCCCAGAAGTAACCACAGAGGCCAGAAGAGGGCATTGGGTCCATTGGAACTGAATTTACAAACAGCTGTGAGCTGCCATGTGGGTGCTGCAAATTAAACCCGGGTTCTCTGCAAGAGCAGCTGGTGCTCTAACAGCTGAGCCAGTTCTCCAGCCCTCAACGACATCTCAGGGTCATTTGCCCATAGAAATTGACTGATACTCAGCAGTCTATGGTGGTGGCGTACACCTTTAATCCCAGCACTTGGGAGGCAGAGGCAGACAGATCTCTAAGTTAGAGGCCGGCCTAGTCAGGACAGCCAGGGCTACACAGAAAAACCCTGTCTTGAAACACCAATAAAGAAAAAAGGAAAGAAAGGTGGAGGAGGGCTGGCAGACAGAGACCAAAGGGGAGAAACAGGCAAGGAAGGGCACAGTGTGCTCAGAGAGCAGGAAAGCGTATGCTGGCTCGAGGCTTGGAGTGGCCAGCTGTAGATCTCTAGTGCTCACTTCTGTTGGCCTACTGCTATAAAGCTGGACAATCCACATGGACCTCCATGGCTTGTCACAGGACAACAGCATGTTGTACTCTGATCCCTCCTGCTTTGCTTTCACACACATTCAAGTCTGGTTGTATTGATACTAAGTCTTGCCATGTACTCAGGAAAATGACTTCATTACAGAGGTCCCTTATGCTAGTGGTTTTGTTTGGTCATATTTGGGGTTTGTTCCTTTGAAACAGGATGTCACTTTGTAGCCCAGGCTGGCCTGGAACTCCTCTTGTCTCAACCTGGGATTATAGGCATGTGTCACTCTACCGATCACACAATATAGTTTCAGAGTAACAAAAAATTCCACAGAAAGAATATGGAGAGTAAATGGATGGGAGTTTCTTCATATTTTGACGTTAGACGTAATCTACTTAAAACCTGTCATTGGAGCTGGGTGGTGGTGGTACATGCCATTAATCCCAGCACTTGGGAGGCAGAGGCAGGGGATCTCTTAAGTGTGAGGTCAGGCTAGTGTACAGAGTGAGTTCCAGGACAGCCAGGGCTACACAGAGAATCCCTGTCTCAAAACAAACAACAAAACAAAATCTGTTGTTAGAATATTCTGAATGGTCATTCATCTTCAGTCCTGTTTCTATGTCAGGAAGCTATGGCATCATCCATAATCTGGGTTTTGATGAAATATGAAATGTGTCTCAGGAAGTTACTCGCTTTCAATAACAGTTGTAATGCAGCATACCAGTAATCCTAGCACTCAGTAAGTGGATGCAAGAGGGTCAGAAATCCAAGGTCTTCAAGGTCATGCTCAGCTACATAGCAAGATTGAGGTCAGCCTGGGTTACATGAGATCCTAAATCCCCCCAAAGAAAAGAAAATGTTTCTCACTTTATTGGCTTCTGTTTGTTTGTATAATTTGGAGATGTTTTATACTTGAGTCTGGGATTTGAAGAACAATAAAGCCTTGTGTGGTAGTGGGACTTGGAGAAAGCTCTCAAGGCTTTTTCCTAGAGAACCAGAAGACACATGCCACATGTGACAGACAAGACTCTTCAGGAAGCCTTGCTAGAGACTCTGTGGAGTTCCCTCTGGAGCATCTGAGTTTCCTCAGGTTCTGTTTCTCAAAAGCAGACATGTCGTGGGTGCCAGCAGAGACAGTAGAGCAACTACAGCTAGTGGAGAAACATCCATGTGGATCAGTCCCAGTCTCCACACTCAAGGCGGAGCAAAACCCAACCTCAGTCATTGGCTTGCTCATCACTTTCTTCTTTGGGCCACGACTTCAGTGATTCCAGAGGAGCACTAGGCGCTGCTCAGGCCACACTGCCATCCATGTACATGGTGCTGTTTCCACCGCATGCACTTCCATGATAGCCTCTGGTAGCCCTGCCATTCGGGTGCCTTCTCGGTTGCGTGTGCCTCCCAGGTCATCTTGGTTCTGTGCTTATTCTTGCCACATTGACCACCATTTTCAGAAAGTGGCAAGGGTGACATTTGAATAAATGGAGGCATTGTGCTGAATAACTTATGGCAGATAAGCACAGCAGAGAAGCGAGCTGGAGCAAACATCCAGGCCCTTTGCTTCCAGCATCGCACTCTGTTCACTGAACCCGATTACCTCTTGAGGATACAGTTTCTGTTGCAGTTTTATTTTGTTTAGTTTTCTGAAGTAAAACTTCACCTCATTATGATAGTTTTACGACACTAAAATTTTGTTGCTCAAAATCATTTCAATATTTTTGACCCTGGCTTTTGTTATGACCAGCTCACATCTGCTCTTTATCTAACCTTTTTGATTTTGTCCATGGCCATCCTACATTGCAGGCTTCTCAACCAGATGAGTTGACCATTGAGGAGCATGAGGTGTTAGAAGTGATTGAAGATGGAGATATGGAAGACTGGGTAAAGGTATATTCCTTTGCTCATATCACCCTTCTTGTGATGTTTCAGGCATTTATTTTGGTTCTTGGTATGCTCTGTCCAAATTGTGTGTATAAACCTGTTTTTTCCCCTATCTTTTGCCCAGGCTCGAAATAAAGTTGGACAAGTGGGTTATGTTCCAGAAAAATACCTACAATTTCCCACCTCAAACAGCCTACTGAGCATGCTGCAGTCCTTGGCTGCTTTGGACAGTCGGTCCCACACATCCAGCAATTCTACAGAAGCAGAACTCGTTTCAGGCAGCCTCAATGGAGATGCTAGTGGTAAAGACTAAAATAAGACACTCAGTCTGGTCACAGTTCTGATCTAAACTAGTACCTGGAAGTTACTTTATGTCCTGTGTCTTCCTATATTTGATAGCACTAGTCCTGATTAGTAGAAGTTACTTTCAGTGAATAAAAACTTAAAACTTATTCTTGTCTTATATGATGCTTGCTAGTTGTTATGGAGCACAAGGGTGGTTATGAAATCAGTCCAGCTGGCTAGACATGGTATGTGTACACCTGTTACTCTAGTAGTTGGGAGTTTGAAGCAGAAGGATTGTTGAAAGTTTGAGACCAGCTACAGAAAAGACCTTATCTTAGAATCAAGGACAAAACAGTGCATTTGTCTGTTCTTATCAATTTGTCTTTCTCTTGCTTCCAGTCTGTTTTGTGAAAGCACTTTATGATTATGAGGGCCAGACGGATGATGAATTGTCCTTTCCTGAGGGAGCAATTATCCGTATCTTGAACAAAGAAAACCAGGATGATGATGGCTTCTGGGAAGGGGAGTTCAATGGTCGAATTGGCGTTTTCCCATCGGTGCTAGTGGAAGAACTCTCAGCCTCAGAGAATGGTGACACTCCGTGGACAAGAGAGATTCAGGTACATGAGAGGAAGAAAGATAGATAAGCCTCTCCTTCATTCTAATCCTTGATAGCCAGGTGTCTGTCTGCACAACTGGATTTGGAAAACTAGAGGCTTGTTAGGACTTTGTAGGAAATGACCATCTTACATTCCATTCTCTTTCCCAAATTGTTTTCTCTGAATTCATTAAAGTACTGAATTTCACATAACATTTAAAAGATGATTCTGCTGGAGAGAAAGAAGCCAGGGAGGGGATTATTAACTTCAGCTGGCTTCTGAGGTATGGCCCTTAGCTGGCCCTGCTACTTCATTAGAAGACTTGCCTCCCCAGGTCCACCAGTGCTCTCTGGGCTCAGTTTCCCTCATCACAGCTAAGTATTGTTTTACAGAAGATTTGTCCTCTTTGGAGATCTATCCCACCAGGTCTGGCAGATGGAAGGGTAAAGCATGTGATTTCGAGTACTTAGTCTGACGTGTAGAAAACCTAGGGAAGTCAGGAGCTCAACCAATGATTTTATCTTCACACACAGACACCATTTGTCCCCATTTTGTTCTTCACAGATTTAGCTGAATTGCCTAATAGAAGAACCCCAGAGAATGGTTTGACTCAGTAACTGTTTAAGATCAATTAGAATCAATAGAAGAATGAAATCTGAGAGGGAAGAGTTAAGTGCAATACAAAGTTGAAGTTTCAGACTTTAGTTTAGGACTGTTTGCTTCTATGAGGCTGACAAGTGTTAACAGTTATATCTTAGCTCCAGAGAAGGGAAGGCATGCTGAGCAGTGGAACAGCCAGGCTCTCCTTCCTGAGGCAGTATCTCATAACTCTGCCTCCTTTGCTGCAGATCTCTCCATCCCCCAAGCTGCACACATCCCTGCCTCCACTGCCGCTGTATGACCAGCCTCCCAGCAGCCCTTATCCCAGTCCAGATAAGAGGAGCTCCCAGTTCTTCCCCCGGTCTCCTTCAGCCAATGGTAAGCATCCTGGGCACATGCCCTCAGCACTCACATCTACACTAGCATCTTTACTGTTCAGTCATCAACCTCTTGGGTTCTCTCCCTCAGAAAACAGCCTTCATGCCGAATCACCAGGGTTCTCACAAGCATCAAGGCAGACTCCTGACACCTCATATGGCAAGCTGCGGCCTGTAAGTCTCATATTTTAAAGGGTTGTAGATTGCATAGTTCTTCCAAATTGAAAGTGAGAACTTCTGCCCAGCAGACTAAGGAAATAATTCCACCCAAGTCTAGTTTAGTGAACCATGGAGTTCATTCAGGTTACTTATATGAGCATAAATGAGAGATTTGTTAGAGGAGCATGCATGACTCAAAGTATCACCAAAGAGCCAACCACATAGGTGACTACTCTCCAAAGCTCTATTCCTAAAATTTCCTGAACAACTCCCAGAGACAGATTGACCCATTGCAAATCTCATCTCAACAATTGCTGCAATTTATTTAATAATGTAGAGGATCTTGTGAACCCCATAGCTTTCAAAGTTGCCTATTTTTTGTTTATTTTCTGAATTTGACTTTTCTTTTCTTTCTTAAATCTTGCCACACAGGAGGATGTGTTTAGACAAAAGAGCTAACTGTGCAACATAGGAAATTGCACTCTTATTTGTGATGTGAGTGGAGGTGGAAATCATTACGTCAAGTGAAAATATGTGGGGCACAGGACAGCAGCTGTTGACATTTTCTCACTTATATGGAGTATATATTTAAAAGGTTTTCTCATAGAAATTGAGAATAGGATGGTATTTATCAGAGTTTGAGGAAAATAGAAGTAAGAAGAAGATGAGGAAAAGTTGATCAATGGTAGCAATTAATAGTTACCTAGAAGTAAAAATTCTGTTGTGCAAGTTCAACATAGAGTAAATACTAGTAATTAAAATGTACTCTATATTTCCAAAAGCAAGGGAAATAATTTTGATTGTTTTCACTATAAATAAGTAAAATATTTGATAAGATGAATTTAAACTATATAAATTGGCTTATTTTTTATTTAAAAAAAAAAAGAAAGTAGGAAATTCATTTTTCCCCATGGTCACTCTTGTTACTGATCTGCCATACAATGATTTGGGGAAGTAAAAAAACTTTTGGAAAGAAAGGCTATAAAGTGAGCTGGATGTGGTGGTGGTGCATACCTTTAATCCCAGCACTCAGGAGGCAAAGGCAAGTGAATCTCTGTGAGTTCTAGGCTAGTCTGATCTATATAGCAAATTCTAGACCAGATCCTGTCTTTAAAAAAACAAAAAGAGGGAGGTGTTGGAGACATGGCTTAGCAGTTAAGAGCACATGCTGCTACTGCAAATGGTCTGTGTTTGGTACCCAGCACCAACCTACATGGTGGCTCACAACTATCTGCAACCCAGTTCCAGAGAGTCCAGTGCCCTTTTCCAGCCTTCTCAGTCACCAGAGATGCACATGGTACAAATACATGCATACAGCAAACACTCATACACATAAAATAAATCATTTCTCTTGAAAGGAAGGCTATAAAATAACTGATCTAGTCTACATTGGAACTTTCCTCACTGAGCCAGAGATCAAAGAGGGTCGCTGTGAGTGCTTAATACAAACACAACATAACTGTGAAGTGAAGCAATTTCTTAGTATACATTTATTAAGCAGATCTCTGAGTTTAAGGCCAGTCTGGTTTACGGATCAAGTTCCAAGACAGCCAAGGTTACACAGAGAAACTCTGTCTCCGAAAGACAAAAGAACCCATTTTTCTGGGGGCTGAAGAGATGACTTAGCAGTTAAGAGCACTGGCTACTCTTCCAGAAGACCTGGGTTCAATTCCCAGCACCCCTGTGGCAGCTCATAGCCATCTGTAACTCCAGTTCTGGGGATCCAGTACCCTCTTCTAGTGTTCAAGGACGCTGCATGCACATAGTAGGCAGACAAAACAGTTACACACATTACAGTGTATCTTTGTAAAAGAACATATTTTTCTGTGTTTGCTTCTTTGAAGGACATTGAAGTAAGATACACTTGATGACCCCCAAGAGCGTAAGATCTGAAGGCTGTATTGTGACAGGTAGTCACCTCTGCAGTTAGTGCTCTGCACCCACACTCTGCTGTCATTGCACTCTCATCTGCCACTACACTCCCGCCATAGCCTGAGAACTGGTAATCTAGAGATAGGAGGCAGTTCTCTTTTTTCCGAATTTGATTCCTTGATCCACTAGCTTCATTCATTCAGCAGACATGCTTTAAGAACTTTGTTGGAGTCATGGGTCTCTATTCTAATATCATTGTTACAGAAGACATTGTAAGGTGATGAGCAGCATGGGGTTTTGATTGCTTATGTATTTTGAAAGCCTTGCTACTGGTTGGGCATGGTGGCACATGCTTGTAATTCCCAACACTTGGAATGCCTAGACTATATAATAACAAGAACTTGTTTCAAAAAGAAAAAACAGTTGCTCTGGCAGCTTAGTAGGGAAAATGGAAAGAAGCAGAACAGACGAGGGAGCCACTAGAAGGCTGGAGCAGACAATGGCAGCAAGGCTGTCAGGTGAGGCAGAATGGAGTGAAGAGGACGCGCCTGTCCATCTCTATAGATAGACTTCATGGTTCTGTCTCTTGGCTGCATTTATTGAAGTCATTGAACTCACTCTTCCCAGGCGATCTCATCTACTCCCATGACCATGAAAACCATTTCCATAGCAACAACTCCCACATTCATGTCTCTCTCCTGAGCTTTGGCTTGTGGGATGGCAGCTTAGATGCCCCAGACCACAAACTCAGCGAAATGGGGTTAAATCTCTTCCCTTCTAGGCGTGTTCCTTCTCCGTCTTTCCTTTGTGGAGGAGTGGAAGCCACACCCTCCTCCAAGCCTTGGAATCATTCCTGCTGCCTTACTAGTCCCAGCCTCCTACCCCTCAGCACAGACATTTACCAGAGTAAACCAGCCTGGTTTACTCTCAGAACTCTACACTGTTCAGTTGACATCCACACTCATCCAGATGACCAGAACATCTAAGTCATCTTCAAAGTACTTGTGTCCACCTACAGTCCTTCTAAGCTGTTGACTCATGTTTTTCCACCCAGATCTGACACTCCTTACAACCAACCAACAACCTCTCCCCACATACAAAACCCAAGTTTCTTTCTTTTTCTTCAACTTCTTTCTTCAGTGCTGGGGATTGAACTCGGGGCCTTGAGCCTGATAAACAAGCCTTCTACCACTAGGTTTTATTCCCAGCCCCATGTTTTTGGTTTGGTTTGAGACAAAATCTCATGGTAGAGCCCAGGCTGACCTCCATCTTTTTGCAGTTCTCTTGCCTCTACTTCCTGCATGCTAAGATTACAAGCATGTACCACCATGTCTGACCGTCCAAGTTTCTTACTGTAACTTAGTAAAGCCTTTCACTTCTCGCCCCAGCCCATCTCCCCAGCCTGCCTCCCTGTGGCTCTCCGCAGAGACATAGTGAGCAGAGCGGTTCCATTCCCTACACTACGTCTTCTTTTTTGCCATCTCCTGGCCTTTGCTTTGGAGAAGGGGTTTAGGACTACAGCCACCGTATCCCTTGGGACCTTACCTCACAAGCAATCTGATGTGACATTTCATGCAGAATGGGGCCTGCTTTTCAGGGTAGAGGCACATAGAAAGCTGGGAGCATTTCCCAGACCCTCGGGTGTCAGTGCCTATAAAGAGGAGTATTGGAGCTTTCCAGGTGCCAGGTTCTGAGTCAGGAGCTGACTGACAATCCTGTAATTGTCTCCTGCTCAGGTCCGGGCGGCACCCCCACCACCCACACAGAACCACCGACGGCCAGCTGAGAAAATGGAGGATGTAGAGATCACACTGGTGTGACAGTGGGTTTACCTTCCGTTCTTGCTACAATCGAGGCCGGGCTTGGAGTTTGGCCAGTTGTTTCTAGGCACCTTTGCATGATGATGACTCTTGAACAGAGCAAAACCGAGGAGGATTCTATGTGACTGGTTGGCCTGATTGTGCCTTTTTTGTTGTCATTTTCTATGTCATCTCTCCTACCATAGCACAAACCATAGCGGGTCCTAGAAGCAGAGGGGAGCAGCTCTCATGCCTTATGGTGGCCCATTTTTATATGAGACTCAAGGCCAGGCCCAGATCCAGGCACAGACCCAGAATTGCTGATCATGTGCACTTGTACAGTATATTACTGTGGCCACAAGGCTGTGGCAAAGATCTCATCTTTCTTCAAGTGGATTTTGCTCTTCTGATTAAGTATTAATCAGATTATGTCGGCTATATAAAGAAACAAGAAGGATCCAGGAGAGGCTGGCTCCTCCCTGAGGTTCATATTCATACTGAAAATGCAACTTTACTGGGAAGAAAGTGGACTGCCTGAGCTTAGCGCCAATTGCATTAATGCACATCTCTTCCACAACTAACAGATTTAAAATAACAGTGTCCTTTGTATTAATATTTATGCCATTCATTTAGTATTAGTGGGCTAACCTGGAGGGCTGAAGCCACATCTTGCCCATCACATAGACTAGTAGAAGGGAGATTATGGCAGAAGCAGCAATGGAGCTTCCAGATTTAAAATGAGCCACCTGAATGTTCTCTTCGTCTTTGGGTATTTCCCTCTTGGTTTCCCAGTGTATACCCTTCTGACCAGTACCCTTTGGACCCAAGTATCAGGCTGCAGTGAGGACATAGGCCTACGTTGTGCAGCTTCTCTACTGGGAAGGCCCTTATATTATTTTATTCCCAAGCCAGAGCACTGGCCCAGACACCGGGTTGTGATTGGTGCAGACAGACCAGCTGTCGCCTTCAGAAAGTGCAGCTTCAGGTCCCATGCCTTGACATTGTCTGGGTGAAGAACCTGTGAGCCCTGGAGGAAACCTGCTTCCTGTGGAAAGGATAAAGAACTGCACCTCTGCACAGGTGAGACCAAGGAGACCAAACCTGCAGGTCCTGGGAGAGCCGCAGCAGCAGGGCCCTGAAGGGCTGCCCGCAGTGTGGACTGTGGGTCTTCTTGACCTAGGGAACAAAGTGATGTTTGCCAATTCTCTTTTCCTTGGTTAGGAAGTGAAATTCACAGATTTAAAGGTTGTCTGATGCTTTGAAATTTCCATCCCTCCTGAGAATCTCTAAAAACTTGAAATGTCCACATGTCCCCGTGGGATTTTTGACCGATGATCACTTTAGCGATGATACTCTGGTGAATCTTCTCCATGAATCTGGATTTTTGGTTTTTGCATTTATCAGTTGATCTATTTGAGGTCTTTTTATGTTTATCAAACTTATTCTTAAGTTTAAAAAATTAAAGCTGTTTTAAGATTTTCAAATTTGCCGATCTTTAAAGTGCTTATAGTAGAGCATTCCTGCCGCCCCGTCTTGTATTCTCTTTAGCTAACCAAATTGTCCTTGGATTTGAGTTTCCCATCACCTCAGTTATTTGAACTCTTTTGTTATATTTTAAAATATTTTTTGAAGAGCTGCTAATTTTATTTTAAGGAACAAAGTTGTAAAAATATGCCTTTTTAAAAAATAACCCTTCTCTCCAGGCCGCGTAACCCGGCATCACCACGCACAGGTCAGGGCTCAGAGGGAGCCTCCGTGCAGATGCGCTTTCTTTACAGTGGCTGAAAAAGTTTGTATTTATTATGTATAAAATGTTGAATAATAAAAAGTGGAATTAAGTTTTCCAAGTGTCCTGATAAAGAGTTGAATAAACAGGCTTTGAGAGAGATTAGAGAAGAGAAACTGCTTCTTCCAGAAACACTCCTGGGCCATGCTTAAACCACTTACCGTGTGCAGAGAGCAGGAAGTGAGTCCACCCAGACAATGAGATCCTGATGCTAAGCTTTTCCAGCAAGAGAGGAGAAAAGACAGGTTATGTATTGAAGGCCAGGACTAGTAGGCATGCTGGTGATCTAGTTACTGGCTTCCAAACAACCACAAGCCAAGGACTAGTGCCCAGCCTGGTGTGGAGGAACTCACAAATTATGATATCTATGATGTGTATGTGAGTACAAGTGTGTATGTACCACAGCACATGTTTGTGTATCAGGACAATTTTTGAGAGATGCTTTCTCTCCACTTTGCTGAGGCAGGTTTCTTGTTTTTGTTGTGCTGTGTACCCCAAGACATCCATCTTACAGAAGTGCTAGGTTACAAATGTGTGCCATATATCCTGCTTTTTTCCCCTGTGGGTTCTGAGGATTGAACAAGAGCTTTTACTCACTGCGCTCTCTCACCGGCCACATTTTGTCATTCTTTTGATGGCTGCACCATATTCAGTTGTTTGGCTATGTAATCATTTAATCATTCCTTTAGTGAAGGGCATTTGAGTTGTTTCTAGCTACTTCTAGGAAATTGAAGCTAACATCACTGTGTATATTTCCTTATAAATTTGTTCCATTGTAAATATTGGGCAAACTCCTAAATGTAGAATTTGACAGAAAGGGTATATATTTACTTTTGTTAGATTTTTGGCAAATTGGCTTCCAAAAGAATTGCATCCATTTACATTTCCACCATCAGCATGTGGAGCAACATGGACTTGCAAGTCAGGTATGGGTTATTAAATCCTGGCTGAGCCACTTGGAGCAGCTATGAGGACTGATCCTGTGTCCTGCAGCCTGAGAAGCCTAGATCCAGGAAGGACACAAAGTGTGTATGTAGCACAGGGAGGCTACAAGCACCATTTGCACTATCACCTCTCACTTTCGAGTCTGACACACTAGTTCTTGGAGATGTGGTCTTCAACCTAGGTCAGGGTTCAGCCAGTTGTCCTACCCAGTGTCATCCATGTTGACTTCCTTGTCACAGGAACTGACCAAGCCATCAGCCCATAGACTCACTGTTCATTACCTGGGCCCCGACTCTCTAAGCCTAGGTCCGTAAGTTAGAGTCAGAGTAAGAGGATGTTTCTGGCTTTAGCCCTGCCACTACCTAATGGGACATCTTTCCCTCCCAGCTGCTACCACTCACCTTTAAAAAGGATGCAATGAGCGGGCAGCGGTGGTGCCTCTAATCCCAGCACTTGTGGGTTGGAGGCCAGCCTGGTCTACAGAGTGAGATCCAGGACAGGTACCAAAAGCTACACAGAGAAAACCCTGTCTTGAAAAACCCAAAAGGATGCAATGAAACTCTCCCTCTAGATCAGTTGAATTATTCTAGTTGCAGGAGGAAACTACACAGAAGCTCATGATGTTTGAAAATAGACACGGATTTCCTGGGGTGGCAAGAGAAAAAAACAAAATTCAGGTCCCTGGACTCATCCCGGAGACAAGGCAATGACTGCGCTCTGTATTGCAGTGACACTCGCAGGCTGCACCAGTCGCAGCCACAGCTCTGGGATTTGGTTCTAATTTCTGCCCAGCTCTCTTGAATGGCCTGTGACAATGTCTGGCGGCACTAACTCTTCTGCATTTATTTAGTGTAAGGTGGTGTATAATATACATATGCATCAGAAATACAACCAAATTACAGAAATTTTATGTCAGAAAATGGAGAATTGAAAATTTTTCCTGCAATCCTGCAACTTGACATAACCAGTTTAGTTTTCCCCCTGGACCCTTGCTGGGTTTGTCTTGTTAAAGCACGAGCTGCCGAGAACCACAAGAACACCAGAGTGTATTGACCCAGTGGCCACAAAAACACATTGAACTCTTTCATGTCTTTTCCTGAGAGTGCTGTTCGGGGAACATGTTTTTAAATGTTGTCCTGAAGCATAATAGAAAGAACCTTGTGAGCAGGGGTCACAGGCTTGTGTGCCAAACACACCAGTAAGGAGCAGGGAAAGAACTGTGGACACCCTCTGCCATGATCTCAGTCTCAGCCCTCAACTTCCTCATCTGTAACTTGGGAGTGAGAAGATGATATAAACTGCCTCAGATCTAGGATTAAATAAGGTAAGGTATAAATGAAGATATTGACTAGTGGATGTACTTCCAGCAGAGATGGTACCCGTGGAATGTCTGAGTCTCACAAGCAGGCTTACACCTGGGGTCAGGACTCCTCCAGAGGCCACCTACTGGGCACTGGAGGGGCTCACATCTTGTGAGAGACTCAAGAACCGGCTTGAGCCAGGACTGGAGAGTAGGATCCTTACACCAGGACTTGTTTCTTATCCCTGGGGTCTCAAGATCAGTAAGGCTTGAGCCTGGGCAGTTCAGGCAGCAGTCCTCATACCTGTGGATCGGCCCCTGAGGGAAGCTCCATGGAGGGTTCCATGGAGGGGTACACACACAGCCAGGAAGCCACTGGGCCTTGCCTGAGACTTATAGAGAGGATTGGGAGCGGAAGCCAAACTAGCTTCCACAACATTAGGACAGCCCCTCTACTGAACCTGAGTCTAGTTTTTGCCAAAGGGAATCAGAGTCTTCACCCATTTTTTGTTGTTGTTTTGGCTTCTTTTTTTAAAATCTTTTGAAGAGTCTCATGTAGCCCAGGCTGGCCTCCAACTCGGGATGACTGAATTTCCGATCCTCTTGCCTTGTTGGTTGATTCCAGACATAATATACAGTACTCAGTTTTATGTGGTGCAAGAAGTTGAACGTACATGCGGCTTTCTGCGTGCTAAGCAAGCATCCTACCAAGTAAGCCTAAGTCCCTTTCACGTAGTTCTGCTGTAACCTTGGGCAAACTCCTGCCACTTCTCTGGCTTCTCTCCATGCACAGGTCATTCCAGTTTTTATTAGGGGCCCTAGAGGTCTCTCTTGCTGGCCCTGACTCTTCCTTGGGGATTCACATGAGCTTCCTCTGGGGAGCTGGAGGGGCAGAAGGGTTCCTGTACCCAGAAGTGATTTACACTTACTGGGTAACTCATATGGGTCATCAAAATAGGGTTCACTACTACTTGAGGTATGGCAAAAACATCTGGAGGGACTTGGCTCAGATGGTGTGTCTGGCAGCAGCCTCCCAGGACTCACTCTGGTGTCCCTGCATGTGCCTCACCTAACCTTCAGCTCAGAGTCGAAAATGGAAGAACACGTGGGAGAGTCAGGTTAGGCACAGCTCTGTGTACCCTGGTGGAGGAGCACTGCCCAGTTGGGAGCCTATCTCTTGAGAGATTGGGGTTTTGTGGTGCAGGGGCTGGAGAAATGATTCAGAGGTTAAGAGCACTGGCTGCTCTTACCGAGGACCCAGGTTTAATCCCGGCACCCACATGACAGCTCATCCATAACCATAGCTTCAGTTTAAGGGAATCTGGCCTGTGTGGGCACACACACAGCACACTTGCATGCAGGCAAAACACTCATACACCTGAAATAATTTTTTTTAAAAAAGAGGGTGTGGGTTGAGGATGTAGTTGGTAGACCACTTTCCTGATCCACACAAAGCCCTGAGGTTCAGTCATAGGGGACCATATGGGATGAGGGTACACATCTGTAATGCCAGCACTTGGGAGGTGGAGGCACAGGCAGGAGAATCACACATTCACTGTCATACTGCATAGGCCATGTTTCAAAAGAAAGGGCTGCGATGCGGAACAATTCGGCTATGTTAGTAGCTGTGTGAACCTGAATGGCAGCCGTCAAGCCTCACTTCTCATGTGTAGAACATGATCCATCACAAGTGGTTGGGAGAAACGAGGCTGCAGAGAGCAGAGCAAGGCTGAGGCCTGGGCGATCCTCAATAATGGTGGCCACTGGGAGTGTTGGCCTTTCCCAGGAAAAAAACAAAACTGTTGACCAGACAACTAGTGACCCCTAGTGGCCACTGAGAGCTGGGCCAAGACTGAGGGGTGAGGATTGAACTGTGGGTATGCCCCATTCCTGGAACCTTGGACTGTTGAACTTGCTGAACAAGAGACTGTGACCACTCAGGAGGCATTTCCTGTGGCTTGAGCCAGGCCTGGATACAGGGAATACTGTTCCCACTCTTATAGACTTGCTCCCAGGTTTAAGAAGGGAGGCAAGCTGGAGGTGAGGGACAAAGGCCTCTTACCCAGCTGGCAGGTGAGGGTAGGCTGTCAATAAAGGGATCCCAAAAGACAGCCTGAATTGCCATGGGAAGGACAGGACATTGAAGGCAGAGGAAGAAGCACTGTAGGACACCAAAGCGCTGGACTTGTGACCATGCTGACCCTGACACTGTAGATGTGGTGTGGGACAGTAAGTGCCTGCCATCCCAGCACTGAGGCTGAGGCCACATTTCCTAGGCTCTGAGCCTACTCTAAGCTATTACATGTGTACCTGACTAGCCAGGGTTACAGAGCATGACGTGTCCAAAACAGCAACAACAAAAAGCTAGGGAAACTGCTTCTGGTGAGGACAAGGCTAGGAGTGAGGCACCTGTAGAGAGGAGCAGACAGCAGCCCAGTCACTGAGGGCGGAGCGAACATGGAAGGGAGGAGACAGTGGCGGGAGGCAGGCAGCCTATGGTCCAGGTGGGATGCAGGCCAGGACATGGTCCCAGTCTTCAGGCAGGCCTCCTGCCAAGGATTCTGATGTCACTCGAGCTTATTAGGGCCCTTTCCACCAGGACCGTCTACTAGCCCCAAGAGCTACTGCTCTTCCCTGCCCCTGCTTGGGCCTTTCTAAATGCTATTCCACGGTTAGACTGGGACAGCCAATTTCCCTGTACCCCCCCCCCCAAATGTTTCAAACAGGCAAGACACAAGTAGTTTGTTTGTTTTTTCCCACTTTGAGGAAAATAAACAAATAGAGATTTTTAGAAAATTGTTGTTTTGTTTTGTTTTTTGCTTTTCAAGACAGGGTTTCTCTGTGTAGCTTTGCGCCTTTCCTGGATCTCACTCTGTAGCCCAGGCTGGCCTCAAACTCACAGAGATCCGCCTGTCTCTGCCTCCCAAGTGCTGGGATTAAAGGCGTGCGCCACCGCTGCCCAGCGACTTTTAAAAAATTGTAATCTCTAGCTCACATTTTGATTTTAGACAAACAGGCCGGGTCCTGCCAGGCCCTCACATAACATCTACAGTTGAATCAAAGCGCAGCTCTGGAGTCCAGATCAGAAGAAGGAGACTGGTCTCTAGCTTCGGGCTTCAGAACACAGCTCCGATCCAGACAGGGAAGCTGTGCCCCTAGTGCCAGAGCACCACCTTCCTGCCTTGGTCCACACTCACAACGTGGTTCCCAGAGAAGCACCAGGCCACGGCGTTGACAGCGGCACTGAAGAGAGGAAAGACGGGCGTCAGGAGGGCAGCAGGAGGGCAGCAGGAGCAGGAGGGCAGCAGGAGCAGGAGGGCAGCAGGAGCAGGAGGGCAGCAGGAGCAGGAGGGCAGCAGGAGCAGGAGGGTAGCAGGAGGGCAGCAGGAGCAGGAGGGCAGCAGGAGCAGCAGGAGGGCAGCAGGAGCAGGAGGACAGCAGGAGCAGGAGGACAGCAGGAGCAGGAGGGCAGCAGGAGCAGGAGGGCAGCAGGAGCAGGAGGGCAGCAGGAGCAGGAGGGCAGCAGGAGCAGCAGGAGGGCAGCAGGAGCAGCAGGAGGGCAGCAGGAGCAGGAGGGCAGCAGGAGCAGGAGGGCAGCAGGAGCAGCAGGAGGGCAGCAGGAGCAGCAGGAGGGCAGCAGGAGCAGGAGGGCAGCAGGAGCAGGAGGGCAGCAGGAGCAGCAGGACAGCAGGAGCAGCAGGAGGGCAGCAGGAGCAGCAGGAGGGCAGGAGGAGCAGCAGGAGCAGGAGGGCAGCAGGAGCAGGAGGACAGGAGGGCAGCAGGAGCAGGAGGGCAGCAGGAGCAGGAGGGCAGGAGGGCAGCAGGAGCAGGAGGGCAGCAGGAGCAGGAGGACAGCAGGAGGGCAGCAGGAGGACAGCAGGAGCAGGAGGGCAGCAGGAGCAGGAGGGCAGCAGGAGCAGGAGGAGCAGGAGGGCAGCAGGAGGACAGCAGGAGCAGGAGGACAGCAGGAGGGCAGCAGGAGGACAGCAGGAGCAGGAGGGCAGCAGGAGCAGGAGGGCAGCAGGAGCAGGAGGACAGCAGGAGGACAGCAGGAGGACAGCAGGAGGACAGCAGGAGGACAGCAGGAGGGCAGCAGGAGCAGGAGGGCAGCAGGAGCAGGAGGACAGCAGGAGGACAGCAGGAGGACAGCAGGAGGACAGCAGGAGGACAGCAGGAGGGCAGCAGGAGCAGGAGGGCAGCAGGAGCAGCAGGAGGGCAGCAGGAGCAGGAGGACAGCAGGAGCAGCAGGAGGGCAGCAGGAGCAGGTGGGCAGCAGGAGCAGGAGGGCAGCAGGAGCAGGAGGGCAGCAGGAGCAGCAGGAGGGCAGCAGGAGCAGGAGGGCAGCAGGAGCAGCAGGAGGGCAGCAGGAGCAGGAGGACAGCAGGAGCAGCAGGAGGGCAGCAGGAGCAGGTGGGCAGCAGGAGGAGGAGGGCAGCAGGAGCAGGAGGGCAGCAGGAGCAGGAGGGCAGCAGGAGCAGGAGGGCAGCAGGAGGGCAGCAGGAGGGCAGCAGGAGCAGGTGGGCAGCAGGAGCAGGAGGGCAGCAGGAGCAGGAGGGCAGCAGGAGCAGGAGGGCAGCAGGAGCAGGAGGGCAGCAGGAGCAGGAGGGCAGCAGGAGCAGGAGGGCAGCAGGAGCAGCAGGAGGGCAGCAGGAGCAGGAGGACAGCAGGAGCAGCAGGAGGGCAGCAGGAGCAGGTGGGCAGCAGGAGCAGGAGGCAGCAGGAGCAGGAGGGCAGCAGGAGCAGGAGGGCAGCAGGAGCAGGAGGGCAGCAGGAGGGCAGCAGGAGGGCAGCAGGAGCAGGTGGGCAGCAGGAGGGCAGCAGGAGCAGGTGGGCAGGAGGGCAGGAGGGCAGCAGGAGCAGGAGGGCAGGAGGGCAGGAGGGCAGCAGGAGCAGGTGGGCAGCAGAAGCAGGAGGGCAGCAGGAGGGCAGGAGGGCAGGAGGGCAGCAGGAGCAGGAGGGCAGCAGGAGGGCAGCAGGAGCAGGCCGGCAGCCTGACTCTGCCCCTCAGCATCCGACCTAGGCAGATGGAGGAGCCTCGCTAAGCCCAAGACCATTTCCTCATCTATAAAATGGGCTCCCAGGACCGTGGCAACGATGGGCCCAAACGCATGTGGAAGGCATGCATGTGGTGGTGTGCTCACCAGTGGGGTCCCTGTAGGCTGCTCTCCAGTTTCCCAGTGTCCACATCCCAGATGTACAGGGCTCCATTTGAGGAGCCTGCCAGCGCATAGCCTCTGTCAGGGCTGGACAGGTCACAGCAGAAGATGAGAAGGGGTTCAGAAGTACAGACACGCGCACAACGGGCTACACAGGCATGCCTCCCAGACGCACCTGAACACAGCTTTGGTCCAGTCAGAACTGCACTTGAAGCCATCCGCCCTGAGGACAGAACAGGGCTGGAGTCAGAATGCAGGCTGCTTCCAGGGGGCCTGTCCTCCTCCAGATGTGAGAAGGGGCCGGCAGGTCCTAGTCTAGAGGGGCTACCAGGGAGTGCCCCCCACGACCTTGCACAGGGGAGGCCCAACAGGCCAGTACCTGAACACTGTCGGATATTGCTGATTCGCAGGTCGATGACCTTGAGTGTATTGTCTCGGGAACAGCTAAGCAGATGCAGCTGGTCGTGGCTGAGGCTCAGGGAGGTAACCCGGCCCTGTACAGGGATGACCTGGATGCAGTGGGGGCCCCTGGCGGGAGGGAGGGGAATAGGGATAGAGAGGAATGAGGAAGAGGCATCCTAGGGTACTTCTGACAGGCTGTGTGTGGCCACTTTCCCAGCTAATGTATTCCAGAGGCACCCCAGGCCTGGATCCCTGGGGCTGAGGCTGACAGGACTACCGGCCCTTCCCACTACAGCCAGCTTTCCATTGAGAGACTGATGTGAGAGCTGGAGCCTTGGGTCGTCACTTGGGAATAATGGTGTTAACCAGACGTGGTGACAGGCCTGTAATCACAGCTGAGGCAGGAGAATCATTTGTTCAAGGCCAGCCTGGAAAACTTTACTGAGATCCTGTCTCCAAATAAGTACCTAAAAAGGCTGGGAGCATTCTAGCAGATATAAAGCCCTTGGTTCAACCCTAGGCAGATGAGCAATCTCAAAAAGAGAGGCCGCAGAGACCTACAAAGCACTAGCCCTGCTTTGGTCAGCCAACTACGCTTTTTTGCTGTTTTTGACTAAAATGTGGTGCTAAATACGGAAAAGGTGCTTGTCTATGTTGGTTATAGGCCTGGGGAAGAGTTCGGTGCTGACTTGAGAGCCACTAAGAAGGCAGCACAGCTCCCAGACACACTGAACCCTCAAAGACCATGCCCAGCAGAAGCCACCCACTGGCACACTTCCCAAGGTTCCACAACCCTGCCACAGCCAGAGAAAGGAACAATAACTCAGGGCCCCTACCACCCACAGCCGTGCCTGTCACCTGCTGTCCCAGAACCGGATCTTCTGGTCATTGTGGCCACTGATGATGATGTGGTCCCGCACACCACGTCATTACAGTAGGAAAGCACATTGATGGTCCTGGAACCTGAGGGCCAAGGAGGAGAACCCAGAGTCTCAGAATCAGCGGCAGCCACTGAATGTGAGCAGTCTCCTTCCAAGACTGGGTGTGCAGGCCTTCCCAGCCCAGGGCTCACCTACCTCTAAAGACCAAGGTCACCACGAAAGCAGGAAGAGAGCAGCAGGGAGTGACAGAGAAGGGAAATCATTAGAGGTGTGAGGCCCAATGACATGAACCCGGAGCCACCGCTAGAGAATAAGGTAAGGTCTCTGTGACTAGGAGCTGGGGCGAGTGGGACTGAGCCTCACAGTAGGCGCGGCCCAGGTCCCATTCCTTCACAGTCCGGTCTCGGCTCCCAGTCACTGCTGATGCCTCGTTAGCTTGAATTTGGCAGCTGTCACTTTGTCCTTATGTCCAGACAACGTTTCCTGTCCCCACAGAAAGCACAGATTAAGCCAACCCCGCAAAACAGCCATTCTGCAAATCCCGAGGCATGACCCTTAACCCTTAGGGAGCCTCCCCAGCCAGGCTCACCTTGGACTGTGTCTCCCCACCTTCCAGAGCTGGGCAGCCTGGTTATAAGTAGCTGCCAAAACCTGGGAGCCCTAGAAAAAGGGAGTAGGAGAGGTCCTGGGCCATGGTGGGCCTGACAGAGGCATTGGGCCGCGGGCCAGAGAGCCAGGGGAGACTGCCTCCAAGCTTCCCGGTCACTGAGGCGGGCAGAGCCATGGCCCACGGAGGTGAGGGCAGCTCCTCCAGGGTCGGTTCTAAGACACCCACAATGTGCCCTCAGGCCCCAGGGCCCCACTGCCCTGTGTAGAGACTGAGGTGACATCCATGCCACTGGGCAAAGTCTCCTTACCGAGGGGTCAAAATCCACACTGGTGATGCTGCCACCAGCTCCTTCGAGGGTCTGGTTGGCCTCCAGGCGACCTGAAAGCAGGGGAAGGGATAGTAGATGAGATTATTAGCCTTACAAAATAGAGGAACTGGGACCCCGGACAAGAAGTAGAGGACAGAGTGGCTGGGCCTGGCTTGGCCTGGGGGAGAGTGCCACCTCCTTGAACTGCTGTACAGCCCTAGGGGCAACTAGGCAGGTCACACTGCTAGAGAGGACCAGAGAGGAGGGACTGTCCCTAGGTCACAGAGCAGGCCAGGGCAGCCTAGCTGCACGCCCACTTCTGGGAAGCCTTCAGGAGTTGGCGCTCGGTCCCCCTCCCTACAGAACACACATCCTAAAACAAGGTGGACCGTCAGTGTGGACCACCTCATTGATTTCCGGGAGTCTAAGTGATCCGAGCATAGGATGTAGCTACTCTGGGCACATTGGCACACAGTTAATACCAGCACAGAGGAGGCAGAGGCACCTGGTCTGTTGGAGGAGGCCAACCTGGTCTGCATAGTGAGTTCCAGGCCAGCGAGGGCTACGTAATGAAACCCTGTCTAAAAATGAAAAGGAGGTAGTTTGGTAGACCCAGGGACTTGCCCAAGACTTGGCTCTACATGCCCTCAGGAAGGATCAGGTATCCCTACCTCCTCCAACAGCAGCCATCTGGGCTGGGCCTCCCTGTCCTGCAGAACTGAACCCAAGGAGCTTCTTGAGAGCAAGAGCTCAGGGTCCCTCTTCCTCAGAGTTCTCTAGCCACTGTTCATAGACTCCTCCCAGCAGGGGACAGGGGGGACAGGCCTAAGACCAGGGCCAACCAGGATCCAGCTGAGAATGGGGTCTGCAGGAGAGTACTGGGTTGACTTTCAGGAAGGAGCTCTAACCTCCCACGACATTCCAGAGGTGGATGAGCCGGTCAGCCCCTCCAGTGGCCAGGAGGCTGCTGTTGGGGCCAAAACAAACAGCATTGACCTCAGAGAGATGGGCATCCTGTTTTAAAAAAAAAAAAAAAGAGGGGAGGAGTTGGTACCGCCAGATCCTCCCCATGCATGCCTCTTTGTGTCCACTCACAGGCATTTCCACATCTCTTCCTGGCCTGGCAGCTCCCTTTGGGGGGGGGGGTCCTCTGAAAACCCTAAGTTTCACATTTGGCCCCAACTATGCCTGGACCCCTGCTGCCCCATGCCTCATGCTGAGTGTCTGCCTCTACCCGACTCCAGTCTGTGTTCTACTGTAAAATGCTGTGTGGCTCCCGCCACAGGCTACAGACAAACTCCTGCTCAGCCCACTTGGTCCGCCCTTGAACATTCTCATTAGCACCCCAGACATGAGGCCCAGCTCCTTCCTTACCAAGACGTCCTGAGCCTGGGTAGGAATCTGAGCAGAAACACACACAGGGATGCTTTGGTACCGCTGCTCAGGGCACCCCCCACCGAGTGACCTCGCCTCTTCTTGAAGCTACAGGGGTGAGGAGAGAAAAGCATCCGGCAAAACCTGCTAACATGGGGACTTGAAGCTCTCCTGAAGCAGCAACAAGAAGCAGACATGGCAGGTGGCGGGGACATTCCCCAAGGTCCACAACCCAGCCTGACCCCTGTGGAGATGCGGGCAGAGACGAGCAGAAACAAGACAAGGTAGGAAGTACAAAGAAACGTTAAGGCTGGCTGGCATTCCGGTAATGGCATTACCACTGCTAGGCTAAGTAACTGAACAAATCTTAGACATTTCCGAGCCTCAGTTTCCCGACTGAATGGGCGTTCTTGATCAACCTCAGGCGAGAGCTCTTATAGTCCCCTGTGAGGACCCTGAATAAGGACAGTGTTACGAACCTGAAAGATAGTTATCAGGAGCTGGTCTCGAGCTATCCACCCAGATCCTGCCTGTGGGGCCCAACAAGATGCACAGACAGACAGACATCATATGGATGGACAGACCAAGGCTGGGCTCAGGGAGCCTTCCAGGGGGTGCCCATCCCTTCACACATGAGCACACACACTTACTCAAGCAGCCCCTTCACCACGTCCACACAGCGGGACAGTGTCAGAGAGGTGGCCGAGGCAGACCTGGGGCAGAACGGAGAGGCACACTGAGAGCCTGGCTCATGGTGCTCCACCCAGCAGTCACTGATCCCTATATTTCACGAGGGACCCCTGAGGAGGTCATGATCACTCAAGGCAAGAACCAGAACTCGATTCACTGAAAGCTAGGAGAGGCGTGACATAGATTAACCAAGAAGGGTGGCGGGAGGGAGATTCTTGGCAATGAACACCTCCCAAGTCTCCACCAAGATGACAAAGAGTCTCATTCCCAGGTGCTCACCAACAAAAGCTCCTGAGACACCGAGCCCCGGCCTGTGGAGAGGGCTAAGGAAGAGAATGATGCTCCCAGGCTGAGACAGTGAGTGGGGAAAACGCCAGCTCGCTGAGCAGCCCTCAAAACACCCAAGTAAATGTTTGTGCTGAGACATCTAGACCATTAGTGCTGCCAGAATTTGGGGAACCAGCATTTCATGGTGCTCCCGTTCATTCACTCTCCCAGGGACAGAGGTTCCTGAAGGAAAGACTTCTGGAAAAGAGCTTCAGGCCAGCAAAATGGGGAAGGACTGGCAGCCCAATGACAAGCCAATCAAGATGTGGTAGAAGCCAGATATGCTGGCCCATGTCCTAATCCCAGCTATTGGGAGGAAGACCAGGAGTTTGAAGTCATCCTTGACTATACATTGAGTTTGAGGTCAGTCTAAGCTATATGAGACCCCCCTATATATGGGGGGGGGTTGAGCAGAGAGACACCTGAAGATTCAAGCTCCTGTCATAGCTCAAGTGTGAACACGCTTTAAGTCAGGCTCACACTCAGATATGCTCACTAACCTTGCACCACATGCTCATGTCCCTGTGCGGACACACACATGCACTCCTGTGCTTACACACACAAGCCTGGGACACCTGAGCCTTGGGTCTTGTCCACTTTCTTCCCAGTGGCACTCTTTCATAAGCCTATGGCTCACCCTAAGAGCCCTGGTTCTTGGAAGTAGAGAATGGAGTGACACTGCCTGCCTCCAGGCACTGAGGTCAGAACAGTACTGGGCTGTACACAGCCCTCTCCAAAAGCTGGCCCCGATCCTGGAAAAAGACATGGGCAGCCTTCTGGGTGGGAGCCAGCTGAGGTAGGAGAGTACCTGGATGCTCACCTGAAAGGCCTCTTCCATTTCTCACAAGTCTCACTCTCCAGGAACTCGGGTGTAGCAACAGAAGACAGAGGCGCAGACTCCTCCCTGGTCCCACCTTCTAGAGTGTTTGGGATCCTGGGAGAGAAAAGCAGCTTGGGAAGACCAAAGAAGGCCACCCCTCCCCGCCCCAGCAGTACACAAAAGTAAGTGATCCCCAGCAGCTAAGAGCCATGGACTGGCTTCCATGACCACACATATCTCTACACCTGTCCAGGGACCTGACCTGTGCACACAGGCACCCAGGTGTGCCTGTAGCCACTTGCAGGCCGGCAGGAGTGAGGTGTGCATAGACTGTAGGTAGTGAACACATCCCAGGGCTGCAACCCTATACCAGAGTATCCCTGTTCCCTCCCCATTCTTACTCGCTGATGCTCACAGTCCGCTTAGCCGCTCTCTTCAGCTCCTGGGACACCCGGGCTTGGTTGGCCCTGGCAGAGAGAAAAGCATCCTAAAGGAGATGCTTTGCAGGTGGAGTGGCCCAACTTAAGCGGGTCCCTTCTGATCAATGGAAGGCCCTGACCTCCCCGGGCCCCGCCCCGCCCCGCTCCATTCCCAGTCCTCTCAACCAGGTTGAGTCCACACTGCCTCCCGAAGGCGTGGCCTATTTCTGATGGGGCGTGGCCCCGAGCCTTCACCTCTCCCTTCGCTCATTACGCAGATTGCACTCGGCAGCCGCACGCGCTTTACGCTGCACAAGCCGCTCCAGCAGGTCCCGTGCCTCCTCCTGGAGCCTGCGCAGTGCGGCCTCCTGGTGTGCTGCTTGCTCTAGCAACGCCCGGTAGGCTTCTCTCTGCGCCGCGTTCTCCGCCTGCAGTTCCTCCAGCTGCCGGGACTGCTGCGCCCGCGCCTCGCTTAGCCGTACCACGCAGGCTTGCAGGGCTTCCAGCCTGCAGGGCGGAGACATCAGGCGGTGGCCTCTAACCTCCAACCACAGGTCTAGGGGGCGCTTGGGGACCCAGGGGAACGCTCTAGGGGCCCTTCCCATCCCCTCGCCTGAGACAAGACCGCTCCCGATCCTCATCTCACCTGCCCTGGCGCTCCTCCAGCTGTGACTGCAGGGTGTCTAGGGCTGCGCTCTTCTTCACCACCTGGTAGGCCATCTGGGGAGGGCAGGTGACATGGGGGCCTCTCCAGGGTGGACGTAGCCAGCCACCACCCCGCTACCCACCCGTTTCTCACCCAGGCTGAGACAGGTTGGGATCCTGTATAAGGATGCCCCGCACTTCAAGGGATAATTGTCAGACCCAGGACTCTGGAGTTTGACTCCTAACGGTCAGTCCTAGCTGTGACCCAGCGATAGACATTTAACCTGCTGCAAGAGGAATCTGCTCCATTTCCTTACCTGTAAAATGGCAGGGGAGTGCGTTCCTAATCACAAGGTAAACCAGAACTACTATCAGGAACTCAGTGGCAGACTATTAGCTTACACTTGTGTCGCGCCTCGTCCCAAGCTAACTTTCAGTCTCCGTCACACCCAAGTGAAGCACTCCCGTTTTCATACTGCAGATGAGGATGCTGACGGGTTAAGGGACTTATCCAAACTCACACAGCTAAGTGGCAGACCTGAGGACTCGAACCCAGGCCACCTAACTACATTATGCTCCGTATAAAGCACTGGTGTTCCCAGGGCTGCACAGGACGTGAGTTCTAGTTCCCAACTCCCAACACCTGGCTTCCTAGCCCATCCCCCACCACTGGCCAACCCAGGCAGCCCGGAGCACACAAGGCTAAGAACAGGAGCAGATTAGGAGCACACCGCCCAGACTCAATCCTGGAGCTGTGGGCTGAGGATACCTCAGCACTCCTTCCGCGGAGAGCGAAGAAGAACTGCAGGGGTGCAGCCCCACCCTCCCCTTTCGGTGCTGAAATCCCGGGAAGAACTGATTCCCGAGGCAAAGCTGTGCCCACCAGTGTGGCAAGGAGACCAGCATGAACGCCTCTGGCTCAGGAAACGATGGAGCTGGGGGCTGGCTCTTCTTGCTAACTTGTCCCTCACCCTTTCTTCCCAGAGGCAGAGGAGCACGTCAGGGCTGCTCACCTACCCTGACACAACTCCCGGTGTGAGAGGCCTGGGGAGGGACCAGGGTGGACCGCCCATTCCATCAGAAGCCAATTATAACGTTTATCTTTTTTCTTTTTCTTTTCCGAGACAGGGTTTCTTTGTGTAGCTTTGGTGCCTGTCCTGGAACTCACTCTGTAGCCCAGGCTGGCCTCGAACTCACAGAGATCTGACTGTCTCTGCCTCCCGACTGCTGGGATTAAAGGTGCGGGCCACCGCCACCCCAGCTCATCATTTTCAATACTGAGAAAGCCAATTACCATCTCCACCTCCCTCACCAGTCACTTGCTTTCAGAGTTCAAATGGTAGAGAGAGGTAGAAACAGATTAGTGGTGGCCAGGGATTAGCGATGTTCGGGTGTGACTAAAAAGGGGTAGCAAGAAAGGGATCTTGTAAACAAGCACTGCAATATCCTGATTGCTACACGAACCTACACGCGATAATGTCACACACCACTCTCAAATTACAACCACACAGCACTCTGGGGAGGGGTTCTCCAGTGTCTTCCTAACCCACTCCCGCCTTGTGTTAGGGCAGGTGAGGAGGCATGCTATAAAAACATGTGATTACTGGCTCCTCGGTCTCCATGGAAACCCACAGGGCCAGGCCTTGTTTATGGCCGCACTCCCTGTTCCCTGGATTGTCGATAAATAGGTGTTGAGAGAATGAATGAAGAGTCATAGAAAGTGGGTTTGTGTGGGTAAAGGTTCGAGTCCAGACTCCACACCTCGAAGCCCCATCCTACTCCTCTGCATCTATAAAGTTGCGGCGCGCTGGCCCAGATACTGCCACACAAACAGGACCACTCACTCAGTGCCGGCTTCCGGGGACCATCTCTCCCTGGCCCACTGTTCGTGCGCAGGCCCCACCCTGCTTACCTCACCGCAGACCAGCTGCAGTTCCTTCTCTTCCTGCTGCCACATCATCCTCAGAGAGGCTGCTGAGAAGACCCCGTCAGAGGCAGGCCCTGAGAACTTCCCCCTGACAATAAGAAGAATTCACGGTCCCTCCTCTCCCCCCTGTCCCCGAAGAGTGCCCCCCATAAAAAGCTCCAGGCGCCATTAGCTTTCTCTTGGGGTAGGGGGAAGCCAATCAGAGAAAAGGCAGTCTCAGAAATAAGCTGTCCAGGACCCCTCTGCTCCAGGATGGTCCAGACCTCGGATGCCTGCCAGTGACACCCTCAAGAAGCACAATGGCACTTACTCGCTTCCCCAGAACTCAGGAGGCCAAACCGTATTCTGAGATCAAGACCAGCATGAGCTATATAACAAGACCCGGCATAAAATAGCTCAGGGTTGGAAGGATGGCTCACTCGGTACAATGCAAGCCACACCAGAATGAGGACCTGAGTTTGGGCCCCAACACCTACATTAAAAATCCTGGCACGAGGCCAGGAGGCGGTGGTGCACGCCTTTAATCCCAGCACTCAGGAGGCAGAGCCAGGTGGATCTCTATGAGTTCCAGGCCAGCCTGGGCTACAGATCGAGATCCAGGACAGGCACCAAAACTACACAGAGAAACCCTGTCTCGAAAAATCAAAAACAAAAAACTGGCACACTTTACCAGAGCTAGGGAAGTTGAATCGGCTCACTATAGGGTCAGTACAAGACCTTGTCTCAAAAAACTAAGGTGAAACGTAATTAAGGAAGACACACAGTGTTAACCTCCAGCCTCCACAGATGCACATACAAATAGCATGTGTAGTCCAGTGGTGCACACCTGTAATCCCAACCCCTGAGAGGTGGAGACAGGAAACCAGGAGTTCGGGGTCAGCCTGCTGAGGCTACACACTCTTCTCATTCTGTCCCCCACTTACTCCTGCTCTTGGGAATGGGTAGCAAGCCCCTCTTTGTAGCTATCGGGTAGGGAACAGAGAGAGGGAAAAGACACAGAAGGGAAAACAGGATTGCGGGATAGGACAGGAGGCAAACGCAGAAAGAGAAGAGCCTAGGAAGAAGATGCTAAGCAGCCAGCTGGGGGGGGAGGGGGATGACTCACGGGGCTGTCTACTGTCCCCTCTCACATCCCCAGCAGCCACAGGCTGATGAGGTGCCAGGGCTGTGCATAGCAAAAGCAAAGCGCACAGCAAAGAAGCAGGCACAAGCAGCCTGCTGTGATCACTCACACCGACTCACCAGCAGTCCTGATGCGGGGCGGAGGTGACATCCTCTGGCTCTGACTTCAACTTCTCTGAGAACTTGGCTAGCAGTTCAGCCTTCTCTAGGAGGTGGTTATCTGGGGATGTGAGAGGGCACAAGCCTGTGGCAGAGGCAGACACTCGCCAGCAGACCCCTGGCATACAAGTTACCTCAGGCTGGGATGGCTGCAGAAGCCCAGGATCCTGGGATAGGGGAGCTGCTGGGGGCTGGGCTCTGGCCCTTCCTGGGGGGTGGGTAGCTGCCTGGTGAGGCCTCCTCACAGCATTGGCCTGGTGAAGCCTCCTCACAGCATTGGCCTCCCCCCCAGGAGAGAACCTGTCCCCTCCAGGACAGAAAGACCACCACTGCTGGGGACAGAGCCGTCTAGGTCACACTTGGTAAAGGACAGAAGGAAAGCAAGGAGATGAATCCATCTCGGCCAGAGGTCTGAATCCAGAGCATGAAAGCACACCTGCCTGTCCCTCCAGTAAGACACTTCCCCTTCAAGGCCTCGGAGTTTATAATTAAGTAATTCTCACTTCCACCCAGTAGCTTCCCCAGGTCAATACTGAAAGTCCTTGAGCAATTATCTAACAATCTTCCCAGGTTAGGTGGTTTGACCTTGGACCCCCCTCGCCCACACCCTTTCCAGTCATTTCTGCTTTTTTTTTTTTTAAACCAGTTCCAGGGCAGACTGGAGTTGAAAACCTCGTGCGCAGATCTTCCTCTCCCTCCCTCACTGTGACCTGACTGAGGTTTCCTGGGCCTGACCTAATACTCAGAACTCGACCCCAGACTCCTTCTAAAGGCGCAGCCCCCCCACTCCCACCCCCCATACAAGGTCACAATAAGCCTCATCTACCAGTAAGAAATCTGAGGTTAAGGACTTGAATTATCCATATCACAGACCTGGGTCTCTCTAGTTCCCCAAACTTACAACTCCCATAGAGGTCTTGGGGGGTGGTTCCCCCCTCAAACAGTCCCACTGCCCATCAGAGCAGTTGGAGAACTGAGGCTGCCTGGAGGTAGACAGAGGTGGGTGCACAACCCCGGGAGAAGGCCAGCCCCCGGCAAGTTCCAAGGAAAAACAAGTCTGATGGCATAGGTGCATCAAAATTAGCAGCAAGTGAAGAAGCATCAGGGACTGTGGTTAGACTTCCAGCCCAAACATACAGTCACAGTTGACCAGAGGCAGTAAATACAGACGCACTCCAGTGTATCTTGGCTTGAACTGCCACACCCCCTCCTGACCAAACCGGCCAGAAATAACTGTATGAGGGCCTGTCTTCGCCGGCACAAGAAGCACCTAGGATCCGCTAGGCACCGAGGCGCTCCACAAACCTGTGCCAGGATTAACCTATCAGTAGCAGAATCTACCAGGGTTTCGCTCCTTCCTTTCGGCCACTATGGCTGCTCTGGCCACGCCTGCCTTCCTTGACTGCACTTTGGGGACCAAACGGACTGACCAGGCCCTGCCATGGGGACCGCCGGTAAAGGGCGAAACCAGCCCGGAGGGACGGAGCTGGTGTCTAGGATGCTCAAGGGAGGCAGAGCTGAGTCTTGAGGGCTAAGCAGCGCCCAGGCTGGAAACGGCAGGTAGGGACCCTGGTCGGTACGAAGAGGGGCGTCAACAGGTTCCCGGTGCAAGGCTGGGAAATCGAGACAGCGTCGCTGCCCCGAGTCACCAGCCTAGCAGCGGGACGAGCCCTCCCGCCGAGCGGGGAGCCCCCATCTCCTCAAAGGCCGACGTCCCCGAGTCCCCCGGGGCGCACTCACAAGCCGGCACGAGCTCCAGGAAGAGCGTCTTCTGCGTGCGGTCCCGATGCCGCAGCTGCCGCACGATGTGGCGCTTCCAGACGGCGGCGGGCGCGGAGGGACCGCCGGGGGCGCCGGGTCCCGCCATGGCCGCCCAGTCCCCGGCCTCGGCGCTCAGCTCTCGCCGGAGCCGAGCACGGGGGCGGGGCTTCCCGGGGACTCCTTGACGTCAGGGCGGCGGCGGCGGCGGCGGGGAATCCCCAGGCGGTACCAAGTGCATTTGTGGGGGACACCTGGGCGCCCCAAGGCTGGTGCTGCGGCGGCCAAAACTTCTACCTCGAAGGAGCTCGTTTCGGTCTCCCGGGGAAGCAGCTTCCCCGGCGCCTGTGGGCGCGTCCGGGGCGGGGCCTCGGGGTCGCGTTCCTTAACCTCGCCACGCCTGGACCAGAGTCAGCTGCTAAGGATGCTTGTCGCCGTCGCCTCGGAAGCAGGAAGGGCAGAGACCCTGTCACCCCGGGGCTGTACAGGGACAGGCACCAAGCACAAGTCTAACAGAAGAGACTGCCTGGAAGAGCCCCACTGTCTCCCGATGGTCACGTTTGAGTGGGGTTTATGAGGGATCAACCAAGAACATTAATTAGCCAGAGAGGAGGAAAAAAGGACTCAAGCCCTTGGAAAGAACAAATGAATAAGTTTGATGACATAAAAATGACCAATGCAGGCCTGGGGTGGGAGTAGCTCAGGCATAGGGATCTTGCTTAGCCTGTGCGAGGGCCTGGGTTCAAGGTCCAGTGTTTCAGGCTTGGAAGGACAGGAAGCAGAACTTTAGGGCTCTAAGAAAAGGCTCAGTTTCGCCAGGCCGTGACGGCTCACACCCTTAGTCCCAGCACTCAGGAGGCAGAGGTGGATCTCTGTGAGTTCGAGGCCAGCCTGGTCTACAAAGCGATTTTTCAGAACAGCCAGGACTGTTAACACGGAGAAATCTGTCTCGAAAACAAAATAAACAAACAAAAAAGAAAGGGCCCCGTTTATTTGGAAAACGCCAGGCTAGGAGGAGAGATGGGCCCTGCTTGCCTGAGGCTGCATGCTGTAGGTACCTGAGGTAGCCAGCAACCCAGTACTCTGACTCAGGACCATTAGGCTCCCTCTCTTGGACTAGGAGCACAGACATCTCTTGAAACCGTCTCTAGCAAAGTGCCTATCCAGAGTTCTGCAGGTACATGCTGGGGTAAAAAATGACAGGAGAGTCGGGGGGGTGGGCCATGGCACGCCTTTAATTCCAGCACTCGGGAGGCAGAGGCAGGCGGATCTCTGTGAGTCCGATGCCAGCCTGGTCTTTAGAACAAGTTCCAGGTCAGGCAGGGCTACACAGAAAAGCCTTGTCTCGAAAAACCAAAAGAAGAGGAGGAAGAGGGGAAGAAAGATTCACTGGCCTGTCCTCAGTGAAGGCTGACCTGGCTCTCCGTAGGAAATAAACCAGAAAGGGGCAGTGTCAGGCAGCCCTCCAGATCTTGAGATTCTAATGGGGTCAGTTACGGGACTTGGAGAACAGTAAAGGCAGATGACACCCAGGACAGTGTATCCTGTTGTCCTCTGAAACCACTGTGGAACGGAACATGGGGGTGCATGCCCGTAACCCCAGCACTGATGCCCGCCTGGGGTGCACAGTGAGTTCAAACTAGCCTGGTTACACAACAAGACCCTGTCTCCAAACACTATAAACTGACCTTAGTCCCCCGTGTGTCTTTGGCTCGGGCCCTCCCAACCTTTGCATGTGTGCCCAGCGTTACTGCAGAAAGTCTGGCTCTGCCCACACATCGGATCCAGGAGCACTTACTTCCCAGGCCCTGCACACAGCTAAGGTTTCTGTGACCCCAGCCTGCCCACACCCAGCCCGACACAGTGTGCGTATCTTTCAAGTAAGGAGTCTTTTTTTTTTTTTTTTTTTGGTTTTTCGAGACAGGGTTTCTCTGTGTAGCTTTGCGCCTTTCCTGGAACTCACTTGGTAGCCCTGGCTGGCCTCGAACTCACAGAGATCCGCCTGGCTCTGCCTCCCGAGTGCTGGGATTAAAGGCGTGCGCTGCTGCCGCCGCCGCCACCACCATGTGGCGGGCAGGTTTCCTAACACTTTTTAAAAATGTATTTTAATCATGGTGTGTGTGTGTGTGTGTGTGTGTGTGTGTGTGTGTGTGTGTGTGTGCGCGCGCGCGCGCGCACATGAGTACAGGTGCCTGCAAAGTCTAGAGGCATCAAATTCCCTGGAACGGAAGTTACAGGCAGTTGGAAGACACCTGATGTGGGTACTGGGAAATGGACTCATTTCCTCTGGAAAACCGTACCTGCTCTTAACTGTGGAACTGTCTTTTCAGCACGCCTAATTAATGCTTTTTTAACTCACGAAATACTGCTAGAAATTTTTTAATAATTTTGTCATTTTTGAATGATAGATGATTCAAAAAGTATGGTAGCATACTTCCAGCTCTAAAAAATTTATTTACTCATTTTGAATTGTCATTTTTTTTCTCACCCACTGGGTCCAGTTAGTGCCACCTCTATGTGAGCTTATCCACTGAGACGTGGGAAACCTGCTATGGCCACACCCTAAAAATCTGATTTCAAGTGAACTTTATAGTTTTTCTAATTCTAAATATAGAAGATAGTTTCAGCCAAAGTTTATCATTTGGTTTTTTTTTTTATTTATTCATTGACCATTTCATACATATATACAATTCACCCCCTGGAACTTGCTCTGTAGACCAGGCTAGCCTCAAACTCAGAGATCCACCTGCCTCTACTTCCTGAGTGTTGGGATTAAAGATGCATGCCACCACTGCCTGGGTAGCTAATAAATTTTTATATAAGAATATGCAGGAGCTGGAGAGATGGCTCAGTGGTTAAGAGCATGGGCTGTTCTTCCCAGAAGACCTAGGATCAATTCTCAGCACCTACATGACAACTCACAGCTGTCTGTAACTCCAGTTCCAGAGGATCTGACACCCTCACACAGATATGCATGCAGGCAAAAATACCAGTGCACATAAATTGAAAATAAATAAATCATTAAAAGAAATAGAAGAAGAAGAAGAAGAAGAAGAAGAAGAAGAAGAAGAAGAAGAAGAAGAAGAAGAAGAAGAAGAAGAATACGTAGGCAGAAGCCCCTAGACTGACTAATCCGCTGCCATCCAGGCCTAGATCCACTTGTTGGCCGTGGCCTGTGTTCTCTTGAAGTCATGTTGATGTCTGTGCCTGTGCTGCCACCTGAAGCCATGTTGATGTTCTAGGGCTGGGCTACCCCTGCAGGCTACAAGCACAAAGGGGGAGCCTGGGGAGCCTCAGGGAGGCGGGAGGCTGACATGGGGGGGGGGGGAATGGCAGCCTGGAACTCACTCTTCGGAGGAACCTGCCCCTGTATACCCTGCCTAGCCTCAAGATCACCCTGACTCTGGACAACAGCTGGATATCTGAGATGAGTCCTGGTGATGGTCCAGTATTTATGGTGCATCAGAAACTAGAAACCTTGAACCAGACCAACAACTCATTGCAATGTGTATTTGCATGTAAAACTGTTTGGGAAAAAAAAATCCTGTGTGACACACTGCATTTTCCAACGCCACTATGAAAAAAAGAATATGCGATGGAGAGGTGGGAACGATGAAGGAACAGAGCAGTACGTGGGTGGTGGAGAGAGGCAGAACTAGACAGGTGTGAGAGAAGGCCGTGCCGATGTCCATGATCTGTGCTCCCTCATGCAACCATGTTGATGTTAGTGGGCCATGCTGCTACCAAGGGCTATGTCTGGGTCGGTGGTCCTGCCACAGCCAGGGGCCCTGTTGATGGCCATGGCCTGTGTTCTCTTGAAGCCATGTTGATATCTGTGGCCTGTGCTGCCACCTGAAGCCATGTTGATGTTCTAGGGCTGGGCTACTAGTGCAGACCTTGTTGGTGTCCTTGACCCATGTTGCCCTGGAGGCCATGAGGATGTCCTTGGCCTGTGTTGCCATGGAGGGTTATGGTAGTGTCTGTGGCTGGTGCTGTGGCAGAGGGCCATGTTGATGTCCGTGATCTGTATTGCCACCAGAGACCATGCTGAAGTCCGTGGCACGTGCTGATGCTAGAGACCATGTGGATATCTGTGATCCGTGCTCACCAGAAACCATGTGGACGTCCATGAAACATGTTCCCCCAGACGGTAGAGGGCAAGGAAACTACTTCTGCAGTGTTATCGATGACTGCAGACTCAGAATTGAGAAAGAGGGACATAGAAGGCTTCAGTGACAATTCCCACCCTACCCCCAACCCAAAAAAGTGACAACCTAGACAGAAAACGGAAACCATTGAAGAGAACTCTTAAAAACTGTGATAAGGCTGCTGAAGTGTAGCTCTCCACAGCGGAGGGCTGCTGTCCAGGGTGCAAATGAAGGACTCAGCTTTCTTTAATGGGCTGGCAACTGGAGTTTGACCGTTTTCGGTGAGTGTATGGGCAACACAAATTGGACCTGTCGGGGGTGTTTTTCTTTTTTCTTTTGGGGGGAGAGTCACAAGGGTGAGGGTGGATCAGGGAGGACTGGGAGGTGATGGGATTGGGGTGCATGATGTGAAATTCCCAAATAATAATTTTTTTTGTTTTTGTTTATGTTTTTGTTGTTTTTCGAGACAGGGTTTCTCTGTGTAGCTTTGCGCCTTTTCCTGGAACTCACTTGGTAGCCCTGGCTGGCCTCGAACTCACAGAGATCCGCCTGGCTCTGCCTCCCGAGTGCTGGGATTAAAGGCGTGCGCCACCACCGCCCGGCTCCAAATAATAATTTTTAAAAAGTATGAGGAAAGAAAAGAATATGTAAAGACAAATTTCTATTTTTGTGTCCAAGTTATCTCTATGTAAGAAATATATGGTCCACTACATGTAAAAATGACAGTATAAACCGGACGGTGGTGGCACATGCCTTTAATCCCAGCACTCTGGAGGCATAGCCAGGTGGATCTCTGTGAGTTCGAGGCCAGCCTGGTCTACAGAGTGAGATCCAGGACAGGCACCAAAACTACACAGAGAAACCCTGTCTTGGAAAAAAAAAATGGGAAATATTATAACACAGGGAGTTTGGACCTTTTATGGTGCTTTATTAATTTTGAATATTTTGAATGCTAATGAACAGACAACAACTGCTGAGAGACACTGGATTATGGAAGAGACTGCTAAATTAATCCAACCTATGTACTTTAGGAATGCTTTAACTTTAAAATAGAAGTCAAAAATGTATTACTTTGGGGAAGAGGTTATGCTTTCATTTTTACAGGGAACGAGGGTTGTGGATTCTTTCCAGGTTAATATAGATCGGATCTGACCAGGGGAGACCTCCTAAGTATCTTGGCTACAGACATGGGGGAGGAAGCCAAGAAAGACTACAGGACAGGTGACCTGTAAACTGATCCCTCTGCATGGGAACAGCTCAGAGACGAGATGAGACATGGTAAATCTTGTTGGTTACAGAGTCCTCAAGACTTATTATTACATGCCATCCTTTCCTATGCATGGATAGAGATTTATATTACAGTTTGATTATGCAGTCCAAATGGACTTATAAAGTTGACAGATGCCTTTTAACTGTTTCAAACAGAACAAAAAAATCATCTTTATCTGTATTGTGCACACTGCCCATTCCATACTTGTGTTAGTGCAGATATGTACGTTACCTTAAAAGTTTACATGTTTTCAGAGCAAGGGACCAGACACCAATGCAAACGGGTGGCCCAGGTGATCCAGCCTCTCAGATGCCTCTGTTGTGGTTTCCTCAGAGTTCTGCATCCAAAATAGCTTCAAGGCTGCTGGCTGAGATGGTCCAAACGCAGAGTCAGGACTTCAGATAATCCTTGTACTTTCCATCACACAGAGACTGGACAACACGTGATACTGCTAGCTCCCCCAGGACCTGACCATTATCCCAATTTTCTCAGGGTCCCCTAAAGATGCCATCGCCCCCAGACAACAGGAAGCAGCCTAGAGAACACTCTGCTCACATTCCCAAGAGGTGGGGTTTTCGGTCATTCGGCGGTTATGGATATTTGTCATTGTTTAGAGGGGTTGGTTACAAGTTGTTATTGGTTATAGTCAGGAAAAATGCTGAACAAAGGGAGATAAGATTCAGGGATCTCATTCTGAAAAGAAAAAAGGGGGATATAGAAATGGTAAGATAAAAGGGTAGATTATGAATCTACTTTTTTTTTTTTTTTTTTTTTTTTGAGACAGGGTTTTTCTGTGTAGCTTTGCGCCTTTCCTGGGACTCACTTGGTAGCCCAGCTGGCCTCAAACTCACAGAGATCCACCTGCCTCTGTTTCCTGAGTGCTGGGATTAAAGCATGTGCCACCACCGCCCAGCTATGAATCTACTTTTACACTAAAAAAGGAACTACAAGTCTTAAATATTTTACATTGGTATGGATATTTATATATTGTTCTAAATTCAAGGTTATTTTTAAATTATACTTTATATATTTTCCTACTCTTATTTAAGGTATTTTTGTATATTGATACAAATTTAAGGTTATTTTTGTTAGAACATACTGTACATACATTCCTACTCTTGTTTAAGGTATTGTACCTATATAGCCCATTTAACAATGTAATGTAAATTCCTAGTCCTTAAAGGTTATTATCACAAACTATTTAGGATAATAAAGATGTAAAGTTAGTAGTTAGTCACCTATAACAATCAAACTTGTAGTCGTATTACATATGTTTTCAAGGTCAGAGATATATTTTAGGTAAACAGGTGGTCTTCAAACATTTCAGAGATCTACAGAATATGGCATTTAAGATGTTTTAATAACGTAAGGGTTTTCATGACGTTGAGACACATCTGCTCCTGGCAGCACCAATCTACTTCATAAAAGGATGATGGGATCAAAGAATCGCCATGTGGTGTTTGCTTCCTTTGTGGCAAAAGCTAATCACTGGGCAGGAGAGTGCCCTTGCCTCAGCTGCTGACAGTATGCTGTCCAAGCTGGACAAACAGGACACAAAAGAAAGTGGCTGCCAAACATTGCCAAGACAGGGTAGGATAGTCCTTCAAAAATTTCTGCTTCACAGAAAGGTCTGCCAGATATAACAGGCCTGTAGGCCAAAGATGATGCTCCAACATTACAGAGGAACTTTGGGGTGACTGTCCAGGCAGCCAGATGTCTCTGTTGTTTCGTAGTTTTGGAGTTGTTTGCTCTGCATTTCATGTTTACTCAGGTAATATTATATCTTTCTCAGGTCTCTGATGGAATTGAAGACTAGATAACTATAGTTATAGTTTTCTTTGTTACCAAATTTTTAAAAAATATACAAAAAAGATGTAAAGTGTATAAGTTGAGAGACATAAAAGCTTAAGTTGTTTATCTAAGAAATATTTTAAGGTCCAAAAAGATATTTTTAGGTTGGTCATACAAGCTATGATAAAAAGTCAATTAGGCACAAAACTTTTGACTCACCAAGATAGGATATAGATAATACAGTACTTTCTCAGAATTTGCCAAATACAAATGGACTAGATATTGTAAATGTCATTCTTACCTGATAATTGTTCTTATTGTGTATAATTTTACTGTGTTAGAGTTAAAACCTTTCCTTTTTATTTAGACAAAAAGAGGGAATCAACAGGTGAGTGGATCAACAGTGCATGACACAGACACATTGTAGGATATTATTCAGTCATTCAAAGAATGGAGTTGTAGCAGGGCTGTGGTGGGGCACGCCTTTAATTCCAGCACTCGGGAAGGGGGGGGGCAGAGCCAGGTGGATCTCTGTGAGTTTGAGGCCAGCCTGGTCTTCAGAGTGGGATCCAGGACAGCCAGGACTACACAGAAAAAGAAGTTGTGATAGATCATGTGTGTACCTGGAAAACATGATGATTAAAAGGCAGACATGCAAGAATAGATACTTGGGCTGAATTGGCAGCTAACTGGTTAAGAGCCCTTGCTGCTCCTCAGGAGGACTGAGTTCAGTTCCCAGAACACACTGGCAACTCACAGCCACCTGTAACTCCAGCTCCAGGGCATCTGACACTTTTATGTCTTCCATGGGTACCTGCACACACGTACTATACATACACATAGATACAGACACATATAAGAAAAAATAATTTTTTAAAAAGAACAGATACTGTATGATTCCATTTATACTTAACATAGGACATAAAATAGACTTATTTAGGTTGCTTGGAGCTAAGAGGATCAAAGAAATGGAGAATTACTGCTTAATTTTAACAGAAGTTCTACTTGGGATGATGAAGACACTTCAGAAGTGCACAGTATTGTGATGAACTGATTGCCAGGGGCATAGACTCTTCAAATGATAAAAGTGAAAGCTTCTGTGTTTTTTCTTTTTATTGGCATATACTGATTATACATAACAATTCATATTTTGCTTTCAAATATTTATATTTGTTTTATGTGTTGTATGTGTGCCTGAAAATACATGCTTGTATGTATTGCACCATGTATGTGTAAGCGCCTTCAGAGGCCAGAAAAGAGCATTGGATCCCCTGGAACTAGAGTTACAGGCAGTTGTGAGCTGCCTGATGTGGTGCTGGGAACCGAACCTGGTTCTTCTGCAATAGCATCGGGTGCTCTTAACTGCAGGGCCATCTCGCCAACCCCATTACGACATTTCCATGTATGTATACACTATGAGTACATCTACTCCCTCCCTCCCCATTATGACATTTCCATGTGTATATACAATATGGGTACATCTACTCACTCCCTCCCCATTATGACATTTTCATGTGTGTATACACTATGAGTACATCTATCTACTCACTCACTCCCCATTATGACATTTTCATGTGTGTATACAATACGGGTACATCTATTCACTCCTTCCCCATTACCCTTTCTTGTCCTTCTCCCCAGCTCACTGATTCCCCTTTTTCCAACTAGTCCCCACTCTGCTTTGCTATCACGGTGTGTGTGTGTGTGTGTGTGTGTGTGTGTGTGTGTGTGTGTGTGTGTGCTTCCTAGTGAGTCTCATCAGGCTTCCTTTTATAGGAGCACAGATGAGGAGTTACTGGAACATTGGAACCTTACCAGAGGTTACACCATAGAAGAAAACGTCTCTTCCCTCTCCATCAACCATTAACCACCTCCAGATTCTGGGAAGGCGCGGGGCTTCCTGAGCCCTCTCCACTGCGTGACAGGATGTGGACAGTGGCAATCCTGTGCCGGTGGCAGAACTGCCGTGAGCTCCACAGTGTACTGGCCACGTGACGCCCAGAAGACAGCGTTCCACGACGCTCCACCCCTTCCTCCGACTCTGATATTCTTTCCGCTCTCTGTTCCCTGATGGGTCCCTGCACCTCGGAGAGGGTGATATAGACGTCTCATTTATGGCTGAGTATTCAACAATCACTTGTCCTCAGCACTCTAACCAGTTGTGAGTCTGCATTCACTGCTGCCTGTTGCAAACTGCAGCTTCTCTGTCTAAGATGACAGCCATGGAAGCTACGGAAATAAACATATTTAGAAGGCGATTTGATGGACACGTTGTGCCATTTAGCAGAACCACGGCTGTAGCTTCCTCCCTAGGGCCTATACAGCTCTACAGCCACTGTTTGGGCCAGGTCTATAGTACTATGTATGAATTCCTTCTTGTGAAGAAGGAAGACATCAGTTGCATCTCTAACAGACTTGCCATTGTTTTACCAATAGGTACACCTTGTTTGACAGGTCTGTAGTGTAGCATGTGGGTCCACAGCTGAGTAATACTTGATGACAACAGTCACCAATGTATCACACCCTCTGGCCCTGGGAAGGTCAGCCAGCAGGGAGAAAGCCACTGTCTAGTTATAGTGTGATTTCCATACGTCCTATGACCAAGCACGTGGTATCTTTAGCAATAGGGTCTTACTTTTTTGTTTGTCTTTTAGAGACAGGATCTTGGGCTGGAGAGATGGCTCAGAGGTTAAGAACACTGGCTGTGGAAGAGGTCCTGAGTTCAATTCCCAGCACCCACATGGTGGCTTACAATCATCTGTAATGAGATCTGGCTCCCTCTTCTGGCCTGCCGTGATACAAGCAAACAGAACATTGTATACATAATAAATAAACCTTAAAAAAAAAAATAGAGACAGGATCTCGCTATGTAGCCATGACTAGCCTAGAACTTAAGGCAATCCTCCTGTCTCAGATTTTGAAGTGCTGGGACTGTGTGTGTGACACCAACGCCAGCTCATGAAATGTAAGTGAAAGTTCATTCTTTACTTATCAGATTGCAAGAATTAAGAAGTTGAATATTAAGAGTTGATGTGAATAGAAAACAAGAGAACAATACAAAAAAATCAATGAAACAAAGAGTTGGTTCTTTGAAAAAATCAACAAGATAGACAAACCACTAGCCAAATTAACCAAAAGGCAAAGAGAGAGCACCCAAATTCACAAAATCAGAAATGAAAAGGGAGACATAACAACAGACAATGAGGAAATCCAGAGAATCATCAGATCATACTTCAAAAACCTGTACTCCACAAAAATGGAAAACCAGGAAGAAATGGACAATTTTCTGGATAAATACCACATACCAAAATTAAATCAAGACCAGATAAACCATTTAAATAGACCAATAACCCCTAAAGAAATAGAAACAGTCATCAAAAGTCTCCCAACCAAAAAAAGCCCAGGACCAGATGGTTTCAGTGCAGAATTCTACCAGACTTTCAAAGAAGAACTAATACCAATCCTCTTCAAAGTGTTCCACACAATAGAAACAGAAGGAACACTACCAAACTCTTTTTATGAGGCTACAATTACCCTGATACCCAAACCACACAAAGATGCAACA